>NC_142606.1:53819517-53900278 GCF_041222555.1 Hakea prostrata
GGCCTGAAGAACGCAAAAGCAACATATCAGAGGGCCGTCAACAAGAACCTCAAAGAGCTGATAGGAAAGAATGTTGAAGCTTATGTTGACGACATGCTAGTGAAAAGCTTTACAAAAGCAAATCATATTGCGGATTTGACTGAGGTATTCTCAGTACTGCGAAAATATCAAATGAAGCTAAACCCAGAAAAGTGCGCCTTTGGAGTCTCCTCGGGCAAATTTTTGGGCTTCATGGTATCACAGAGGGGAATTGAGGCTAATCCTGCCAAAATACAAGCTCTGGTTGATATGGAGGCTCCCAAAATTGTTCGTGATGTGCAGTGTTTAACAGGGAGAGTTGCTGCTTTGAATCGATTCATCTCCAAGTCTGGAGAAAAATGTTTGCCTTTTTTCAAGGCACTTAAAGACTTAAAGGGCAGCTAGGAAGCAAAATGGACTGAAGAGTGCCAGAAAGCTTTCGAGGAGTTAAAAGAAGCACTTGGACAACCACCGATCTTGTCCAGACCAGAGAAGGGGGAAATATTACAGCTATATCTAGCGACGTCCCTTTCAGCGGTCAGTGCGGTACTTGTTCGTGAAAAAGATAAAAAACAGTGGCCGATTTACTATGTAAGCCACGTGCTGCTAGATGCGGAGACAAGATATTCGCAGATTGAGAAGCAGGCTCTGGCTCTCATGATGGCCGCCAGAAAACTAAGGCCATATTTTCAGGCTCACCCAATTGAGGTATTTACAACTTTTCCTCTTAGTAAAGTTCTTAATAAACCTGATTTGTCTGGAAGGATGGTGGCCTGGTCAGTTGAACTCAGTGAGTTCCAAGTGAGCTTTAAGCCCAGAACTGCAATCAAGGCTCAGGCATTAGCCGATTTTGTAGTAGAAACTACTACACCGGTAGAACCCACTATCAAGGATCCCATTATACCAACCACTTGGGAGGTATATGTGGATGGTTCGAGTAATAAAGATAGAGCAGGAGCTGGAATTCTATTAAAAAGTTCAGCAGGATTTATTATTCGATATGCTTTGAGATTTGCATTTGAAGCAAGTAATAACGAAGCGGAATATGAGGCTTTGATAGCTGGACTTCGGTTGTCAAAAGCATTGTCTATTACAGATGTTACTATTTATAGTGACTCTCAACTTATAGTCAACCAAGTCCAGGGGGAGTATGGTATTAAAGAACCACGCTTGCAGAAATATCAAGAGATAGTGCAGGCATTTCAAAACCAATTTCGGAATTTGAAGATATCTTAGATTTCGAGGAATGAAAATTCAGTGGCAGATGAGCTATCCCGACTAGCCAATGCCAAAGAAAAGAATCTAGACCCTTTGATCTATATTGAAGAGATAACTTTTCCAAGTTATCATGAGAAAGAAATTTCTTATATTGAAGCAGAACGTTCTTTGGATGGATCCGATAATCGAGTATCTGAGAGAGGATAAATTACCTGAGGATCCGAAAGAGGCAAAGTTGATCAAGATTCGATCAGCTAGATTTGTCATTCAAAATGGGAGACTATACAAAAGATCTTATTCTGGACCCCTTATGAGATGTATAGGCCCCGAAGGAGCAAAATCAGCTTTGGCTGAAGTTCATGAAGGAATTTGTGGAGCTCACATGGGTGGACGAGCCCTGGCTCACAAAATTCTGAGACTTGGGTTATATTGGCCTAAAGTCCAAGAGGCTGCTATGGAATATGTTCGTCGGTGTGGTAACTGTCAAATTCATGCTACGATGATCGAAGCGCCGACGGAAACCATGACTTCAATTCTAGATCCCATTCCCTTTGCGATGTGGGGAATTGATATCATGGGCAAATTCACCAAGGCGTCAGGCAGACGGGAATATCTGATAGTAGCAATTGATTACTTCACAAAATGGGTTGAAGCCAGTGCACTGGCAGCAATTACTGAGAAAAAAGTGGAGAAATTCGTGCTTGAATCAATCATATATTGCTTTGGGATTCCAAAGACTATCATCACTGACCATGGTACTCAGTTCGACTTGTCCAAGTTTGAGCAATTTTGCGGAACATATATGATCGAGCATCGTATGTCCTCAGTGGCATACCCCCAGAGCAATGGACAGGTAGAGGTTACTAACCGAACGCTACTTGAAGGAATAAAGAGAAGACTCGAAGCTGACAAAGCTTATTGGGTCGAAGAACTTCATAATGTACTGTGGGCCTATAGAACTACGGTTCGAACACCCACAGGAGAAACTCCATTCAGGTTGGCATATGGATCCGAAGCATTGGCACCAGTGGAGATAATGGCGGGGACATTACGGGATCGTGAGTGTTGCTGCACAATCCTGTTCGTCCCTTCAGCCGGTTAAACCTGCACAGATGAGCTCGACCATGGAGGTCGAGTTTTCACCTCCGACGATCTAGTTAGAAATCCTACTAAGGAAGGCAAGAAAGTAATGAACAATAATAATACGAATAGTGATAATTCTATTCAGCGTACCTTTCTCTTGTGCCTCCTTACCTTTTTATAGATTTTCTATGTATGAGTCTGAGCGAGACTCAAACCCTAGTTAGGTTGTGATCTGACTCTTAGTCATTGAGTCCTACTCAAACACAAGTAGTTGAGTCATGACTGAATACTGCTTCTTTGGCTAGAATCTTATTCAGATCTACCTTGTTACTCAGCCTTTGAATTTGTTTGACTGACCCTGACTTGGTCGGTCCGTTGGCAATCCGAGCTGGTCGGACTAAGCCCAAACCGAACTGGTTTGATTCCGATCTGGTCGCTTCAACCGAACTGGTCAGGTCGAACTAGGCTTAGACCAGGTTGAACTGGGCTTGAACCAAGTTTGTTCAAGCCTGTTTATTCTTTCCTCATCAGTGAGTTCAAGGAAAAAGCAAATGAACAAGGACTGCTTGATAGTCTTGATCTGTTGGACGAAGTTCGGGCAAAAGCAATAGCACGAACTCAACATTATCAAAGAAGGATAGCGTCTCATTATAATACTCGAGTGAAGAATCGTCGGTACTTAGCCGGAGATTTGGTGTTGAGAAACACCCTAGCTTCCGACCCACGTCACCAAAGAAAATTGGACCCTTCCTGGGAAGGACCTTATATGGTTGTAAAACCGGTCGGTTCAGATGCTTACAGGCTGAAGAACATCAACCCCTAGAAAGAGTTGGATCGTTCGTGGAATGCCAGGCATCTCAAAAAGTTTTATCCTTGATGATGATTTCAATTTTGTTCACGATGTAATCATTTTCCACTCAATCAATGCAATTTTTGGCTTTCAACAAACTATCTTTTGATTGGGGGGCATCATACACCACATTCAAGAACAAGATCCAACTATAAGGCATCGGATGAAAATTCGTGTGGGTCCTTCAACACTTATGGAATTTTTTCGGATCTTCTTAAGTCGAGGCATCGGATGAAAATCCGAGTGAGTTCCTTTTGCAAGGTGTCAGTTTGAAACCCGAGTAAGTTCCTTCAAGACTTATTGAATTTTCGAATAATCTTTAAGTAAAGGCATCGGTTTAAAACTCGAGTGAGTTCCTTCTCAGACTTATTGTATTTCTCCGGAAATCTTTAAGTAAAGGCATCGGTTTAAAACCCGAGTGAGTTCCTTCTAAGACTTATTGTATTTCTCCGGAAATCTTTAAGTAAAGGCATCGGTTTAAAACCCAAGTGAGTTCCTTCTCAGACTTGTTGTATTTCTCCGGAAATCTTTAAGTACAGGCATTGTTTCAAACAACTAAGACCTAATTCAACAGCGATTCAAATGGCTAGCAAAGTTCAAGATGAAGTTAATTTCTTATTTCTTCAAAAGATCGAAAGAGGCTAGTATCAAAACAATTACAAGAGCTGGATACAATCTTCGGTCAAAAAAGAAAGTCATCATCAGCGACTGTTAAGAAGTTATACAAGATCGACGCGACTTTGCTAGAACAAACAAATGAGTCAACCATTGGTGTGGATTCAAGGAAAAGAAGAGGAGAAATGAGGATTACAAAAAATATTTCGGTATGCATAAAATCCTCCGCAATTTCATACTCTTTGTCCAGCTTGTCCAAGAGAAGTATGGTCCTCGACCAAACTTGCATTCGAGACGAGCTCGTCATAATTGACTTCTTCCAGGGGAGAATAAACAGGAGAATCTTCCAGATAATGCATAATATCTGGATCGGAAGGTGGAGGATCAATCTTATCTTTGGTCCAGTCAGGAGGAGGAATACCCAGGTCGGTAAATACTTCAGGATGGCAAACAGCACTGTAAGGAGTCGTATCAAAATGAGGATCCTTCCTTAATATTGATTCCCATACTTCGTTCTCACCATCCCGGAACGCCTACAAGTTATAAGCATTCAGCATATCAACAAAGGGCTTACTGTGTAAATACTTGAAGACGCAGGCTCTGCGAACATCAGTTGGAAGGGATTCGAGCAAAGGAACGACAGCTTGCCTTTGAGGTAACGTTTCAGATCCTTTGGCTCCTGACTTTCCAACTGCTCGCTCCAGTTGCCGGATCTTCTCCCTGGCATCATCCAAGTCCGACTGAAGACGACCGATCATCGAATTCTTTTCTCCTACAACCTCCCAAGCTAGTTTCCGAAGGCGAGCAATCTCAGCATCTTTAGCTTCAAAGACTTCCCAAAGCCTGGAAACTTCATTGCTCAACCCACTGAGCCTAGAAACTGCTTCCACTTGGTTGTGGAAGTTACCAGTAAGACTCCTGCAAACAACTTCCGAGTTAAAAAGGAGCAGAAGAGTAATTTTTCAGAATCGAAAGATAATGAAGGAAGACTTACATCACCAGTGACTTCGTAAAGACTTCATTTGAATGTTTTGAAAGAACTGCGCTCTCAGAAGTCATTCGAGTAGCAGTACACCATTCCAACGCTCTGTCAAACTCGTTTGACACTAATTCAGGCGAAGGATGAGAAGGATGAGCTACATCAAGAGAAGGATGAGCTGCATCACTTGTCACCCGACAGTGCTTCCTAGTGGCAAAATCCTCCAACTCGGAAGGAGAGGAGGAGGATGCCAAACAAGCACTAGAATTGGAAATAGGAGCAGTGCCTGTTGGGACCACACCTTCATCAGACGCCAACATAGTTGCCTCAGATGCCCGAAGAGTCTCCTTCGGGGGTGCACCAACAGTCTCACCAGCAGGGGCGTCGGCAGCGCCATCAACAACGGAGTGATCAAGATCTTCCTGGGAAAGACGAGTGATCACTTCGGGCAAAAGAGGCGTACGGGCGGCATCAATAGAAACTGTGGGAATCTGACTTGAAGATTCACCAACAGCAGTTGCCTTACGCTTGGAGGATTCACTAGCTGAAACCACCTCACTGGCCCCAACCACCGCCGACGGAACGATTTTCTTGTTAGATTTCGCTCTGATAAAGTTCGGGTTGATCTTGGGAGCCACTATGCAAAAAGAAAAGCCATATCAGTACAGAAAACCAATGACGACAAAAAAGAGGGAAAACCCTAGTTCTCTATCACTTCTGAAAAACCCGATTAAATAAACCCCAAGTATTACTACTGTGCCGTTTACTCAAGGGGGGAAGTGGAGAAAGAGATGAGTGATCAAAAAACTCACTTGTGCAGAAGTTGATAGAGCTATTGTTGGAGTACGAGGAATACGGAAGCAGGCAAAAGGACGGAATGTCGCTTGAGCACTTTAGAAAATCTAACTTGCAGATAGCAGGATAGATGGAGAGTACCCACGAAGGCTTCAAATAGCCTCAGGTATTAAGACGACGGTTGAAGGCTAAGGACAATCAACGACCCAGATCGAAATGACGCTTCGAAATCCGCAGAAAGCAAGATCAACGGTCGGAGGGATGCCACATGGAAACATGTGGAAACGAGCACCTGATGCAGAGATACCTCCAATCGTCGCACTGCCATTATAATAATGGATGTATTTCCGATTCATTGGAAATAGTGAATGGTATACAAAAGCAAGAAAACGTTTGAACTTCGCAGAAGGAAAACGTGTGGACTTTGCAATAAATGAAGTAGTGGGGAAGATTAATGCATCTTTCCGAAACGCATCTTCACAATATTTCTACAAGATTATTATTCGGCGAGGAATGTAAAGTTAAGTGATAAGTTTTATCATTTATACTTTGATATTCAAGGCAAGATTTCGGCAGGAGACGGGGAAATGGAAAGGCCAACATGAAAAAGAAATGTCTATTCATTAATAAGAGGGTAAATCTTTACAATAAAAGATAACTCTCTAAGCCTCTTCTTCATTGTTGCCCGAGGGACCCTGGTCGGGAGGACTTTTCTCAGGATCTTGAGAAGAGCCTTCCTCAAGAATGGCATCAGCTGAGTCCTCTACAGCAGCAACTTGAGACTCGACTTGTGATTTCTCCTCTGGAAGCGTCGGCTCGTCAGCCAGGTATGCCTCATATTAAGGGTCAGCAGGAAAAGGATCATCTTCTTCCCGAGCCCAGTCTGGGAGATCCATGCCAACTTTCCCGAAGACCTCTTTATGGCACACCTCACGAAAGGAAGCAGTATCGAAGGAAGGGATTGATGCGAGAATTCGCTCCCAAACGTCGGTCTGCCCCAAGTGATAAGCTTGAATGTTGTAGGCACCTAGCAGCTCGGAGAAAGGTACGTTGTTCAGGTACTTTCGAACACACTCCTTTCGAAGCTCTGGCTTTATATGCTCGGGCTTGCTAGGGATCACCAACTTCAGATATTCTTCGTTCTCCCTACACCGGAATTCAAGCCTGTCACCAAACAACGTGGCAGCTGCTTTTTGCTTCCTGGCCTCGCGCTCGGCAGCAGCGGCACAAATCTTCGAAGCATCGAGGGCTTCCTTGAGGGAGATCATTTCTTCCTCATGCTTTTTCTGCAGCTCCTCAGCAGCTGCAGTCAGCCGGTCTATTTCAGAATTGGCCTTGGCCAAATTCTCTTCACAGGTTTGCAGCAAGGAGCTGGTGCGACCAACCCGGCTCAATGCTTCCATGTGTTGATAAAAGCTCAACACAGCATTCCTGGGAAGGCGGAAAATATCATAAGAAGTCATAAGAAATTATGAAAAAAATAAGTAAGCAAGAAGACTGGTACCTTGTGGATTGACTAACAAGGGAAATGTCATCCAGGGCTTCAAATTCCTGGAGGTCAAAAGGAGCAAGACTGAGAGAGCTCCACTCTGCAGCTTTCTCAGGATCTCGAGTCACCCTGTCGGTCAACTTCAGGGTCCACTGGGGGGTGAAGACCTCCTCACAATCCGTTGAAGCTTTGGATTTTTTATGGGAGGAAGCATCAATTGTGTCATGCCTCTTTTTGGTTCGGGCAGAGGAAGAGACATTAGACCTCTCCACCATCGGCTTCTTCCCTTTACCCGAAGCATCAGCCACGGGCCTGATATTCCTGATACCCCTATAAGAGGGGTCGGGAGAGGGAACAGAAGCCTCTTGATCTACGGTCAAGGCTCTGGGTGATCGTTGCTCGGCTGTCACAACGGCCCTAGCGGCCTTCACTCGCAGGTTCTCAGGGTTCATTCTTGGAGGCACTGCAAAGAAGAATGACGAGAGTCAGAATTAAAGACATATCACTTCAGTAAAATTAAAGGATGGTTAGAAGCTCACAATGAGCCAAGCCCCAGTACTGAAGAATGGAGTTATACTCCACTTCAAGTCCATGTATCTCTTGATACCATGGAATGGATTTGATCTTCCTGACAACCACCTCGTCTTCTCTGGATAAGGGAAGGCCTCGGTTATTCTCGGAAGAAGAAGTACACCTCCTCCAGGCGGTTGGGAAGTTAAGATCTGATGGAGGCGCTCGACAGAAAAAGTATCATTCGCGCCATCTTTTGCGGTTAGAAGGGCAAGTTCCTTTAACAAGGATGCTGCCCCTCCAATCAAGTTCAGCCTTATTGTGTTTGGATAGAAAAAACCATCCGGGAGGATGGGAGATAGAAAGAACATGAAAATGTACAAAGAGAGAAAGAGATGGCGTAATGCCAAGTTCAAAACACAAACCCAAGAAGCCGACGATGAGACGCCAGCTATTGGGAAGGAGCATTCCGGGACAAATGTCCCAATGATTCGAAACTGCGGAGAACAAAGGATTAAAAAAGGGAAAGCGAACCCCGCTTTCCAGTGCATCTATATACAGAGAAAATTCACTCGAGAGGGTTGAATCAATCCTCTCATCACGGTGGGGAGCCCTAACCTGATAAGAGGAAGGAAAATCAAAATCTTGGATGGCTGAAAGAAGGGTTTCCTCATTATAAATGGAGGGAACAGAGCCAGGTCCACCATCGGACCTGGAAGTTTGAGGCTGCCTAGAAGACTCGACAATCTTGGAAGATCCAGACTCGAGGAGGGCAGGAGGAGTTCCGGTTTTTCTCTCTAAACCTTTTTGAGAAACTTTAGCAAACTCGTGCCAGAGGACAGTTAGGGTTTTGTTATCACTATCCGACTGTTCGGGAGCAGGAGAAGCAAAAGCCTCACTGCTATTACCAACACTGGGTACCAGAGAAGCCCCGTCGTCCGCCATTACTTGTTTCAGTAAACTACAAGAAGAAAAAGACCAGTAAACTTACTGATTCAGTGAGGCGGAAGCTTGAGAGCAGGAAGGCGCGAAGCAGACAACAAAGGTTCAAATTCCATTTATGCATTTCAGATGTAATCGTTGTAAAAGCTTTTGAAATTAATGAAGTTCATTTTGTTTCACTTAATTATTATATATTATGCACCTTTCTTTTCCTTGCATTAGTGACATTTGTTTAAGTATAATTATGGTATGTTATTCAGAAATGTTCAGTTATGCTTCATAGGTTAAGTTTCTAATCCAAGTGTTCTATTATTCACTTCTAAGAGTAGAAGAGTCATTTCGGATCAATGACTCGGGAATGTTCGATTATTGTCTTTTGTGGTTAGGATCTCCTCGAACCTTGGGCTCTGATACCAATCTGTCACATCCTCCCAGCCGGTACCCTATCTGGCATACCCGAGAGTGTTATCCACAGCCCGAAGATCAGGTATCGAGTAATCAACCTCCCACATAAACAATAACATAATCATGAACAATCATAATAAAAGTGCGGAAGATAAACCATAGATCCAATAAGGAAAGAATGAATCATAAATAAATCAGAGTACTAGATATAATCAGAGTGTCAAAAACAGATATGTAAAGGGAGGCAAAATCCCACTCTACAACCAGCGGAAAAGTAGCTCTAAAAGAGAATAAACTAGACAAAATCTAATCCCAGTAGCAAGTACAATGGGTAACTAAATTGTTCTCCACTTTATAGACAACATCCCTATAAGTGTAAATCTCATAAACACCACAAGGACGCTTCCACTCAATGGTCGGACTAAGCATCGTACGGAGCATAACCACTCACGGGATCTTCAGTGTAATTGTTGTAACCGCAATCACCTTCCTGGAGATATGCCTCTTCGCCTTGCGCTTCTTCATAGGGACCGTCATAATACTCAGTACCTACAGAATAGTCTAACAAACATTGTACAATAAAGGAATGAGTTTCAAAGAAACTCAGTAAGGCAGTTAAATCCATAATAACATAATTGGCAGGATTTCAGAACAAACATAAATGCAATATGATATGAGACAAGCAACGAATGAATGAATCTAACTCTATGTATGCTGGTCTCTAATGGCAGACATGCTTTAAGTCATAGCACCGTACTTCTTTAGGAAGGTCTCAATCACTCATCATCAGTTGGTAATGGGTCCGGCATCCCTCGGGACATTCCATGGCTGGGGGTTAAGTCACCACTCTCTCACATCACCATTGGTCTAAGTACCGGCGCATGTCAAGGTAAAACCTAGCCAAATGCAAGTCTTCTACTCAGTTACATCAAGTCAGATCCAGATACGTCCATTCCTCGTCCCTGACGATGCTTTCCGGTATCCTTCACACTAGAGTCCTCATAGTCCCTGACTACGGACTCATCAACCCTATTGATCATCCACATATGGTAAACGGGAAGCTCTCACGTCCTCTCACGGGTTGGTTACCGGTCTTGAGCGCCCGTGAGCCCAAATCTAACCATATGCAACCCTACCAATAAATGGCCCCCACAATGTGATTCCTGTCCTCTCACGGGTTGGTTACCGGTCTTGAGCGCCCATGAATCCCCATTGCTACCACGGGTCGTTCGGTCTCAATACCCCCTCCGATTAGGGTCGACATAACGAGGACATCCTAGCCAAACACTACTAGACAATCCTAAATATGTCATCCAACAGTTTAGGAAGGTGTCCAGAGGGCATCTCCGGAAACATCCCATAATATTCCCGTAGTAGTCCAAGGACAGAAGTGTCAAAAGGACACCTCTCCTTTCCAAACCATACTTAAGCATACACATGCATCAATTCATACCATCACATATATGGTAACTTCATATATGGAAAGAAATCAATAATTGCAATCACTTTGTATATAATTGGTAAGTAAATCATACATGAGTCAATTCAATATGAATAAGTAATGCTACTGTAATTAAAGTTATGCAACAGTAGTATATCATTGTAAGAATCTAATTAAGGAAACATATCAATGATATTCAAATATAGAAACTAGATTCATGCTATCTATGTAATTAAGGAAATAACCATCCTTACCTTTTATAACTCGCAAAGGAATCCTAAGAAATCAAGTAAGATCTTGGCAAACTTGAGAAGAAGGTCCTAAACAAGTGTATACAACATATTAGGAAAGATCCCTAACGAGAAAAGATACCAAAACATCCAACACGAGACCAATGCTGGAGTTGCTGTACTCATTGGTCGAGTGGATTGGTCGACTAGTCCAATCGACCAATCGATCGACCAATGCAGACGATAACCCTAAAAAAACAGAGTTTTAAGATATAAAATCCGAATTTGGTGGTTCAAAAGGGTACTAATCAAGGGGTAAACTACATCAGTAGTATCCTAACATATAGGGGACCTCAAAACACTAATCCAATCAAGCCATCAAGATTCAAATTAGGAAACAAAAAGTTACCATAATTAGATCAACCATGGATCTTGAAGAATTCAAGGTAGAAATCAAAGACAAGAACAATAGGAGGATGGATCATTGCTTCAGGTAAAGGTATCATGAAAAGCATACTTAGATCTTCAAGGAAATAGGCTTAAAAGCATAAATCTAAATAAGGAAACAAAACCTACCATATATGTAACTATCATGATTCATGAAGAACACATAGTATGGTAGAAGAGAACAACTAGAGATTGATATATCATGGATCATGAAAAGAAAACACAGCAATTGACTACTAACATGATCAATAAAGAAGATCCAAGGAGATCAGAATTCAAATCAGAAGTTAAACAAAGACTAGATCATGGTTTGATCATGATTCCTTCAAAAGCTTGCAATGATCATGGTTAAGATCATTGTTCTAGCCATTAATCCTTAGGATGATCATGAGAGACAAGTCCAGAGATGTTTGCAACAGAGAATGCAGCATCTCCTCTACTGTCTCAACTCAAAAAGGAAAGAAAATAAGAGATGGAGGAGAAGAAGAGAGTGTAGACATACCTTTGATGCAAAAGGAAGAATTTCGACGAAGATCCGTCAAGAAAATCACCAAGGATGCAAGGGAGATGACTTGCAGAGGTCTTTGGTTCGTTCCAAGGAGTTTGGAGGTAGCAAATACGAAGTAGACTCGAGATTGGACTTAAATAGAGCAAGAAAAAACTAATTGCCAAAGACAGCACTCATTGGTCGAGTGGATTGGTCGACTGGTCCAGTCGACCAATCAGTCGACCAATGCTGACAGCAATTCCAAAACAGGGAATTGAAGACCCAGATCAAATCCAATCCTAAAGGGGTTTTGCACACATGTCAAGTGACTTACCTAATAGGTAGAAATGCCTTCAAACCAAGATAGAGAGCACTCCAAGTCCATCAACTAATCCGATCTTCATCAAGATTCAGTTTCCATAAATAGAACTTCATCATCAACTCTCATGGATTCAAAGCCAGACACCAAGTCCTCCACTGGGATGGCCCAAAGCTGACTTCTTACTTTACTTCGGGTCACTGGACCTACAAATAACAAGGTTTCCGGGTCAAGGTTAGGGCTGGGTTTTACAATCGCCTGACGAAGAACCCAGTTAAAAACCAAGCCCTCGGGATCGACCGAAAGCTTGGTCTGGGGGGCTCGTGATATGGAGAAATTATGATCAGACAGGGTTCATACCTGGTCTGACCCTCGACCCCGGTCGAGACGTAGGGAACCAACTTGCTTCCGAGCGAACCGGATCTAGAAGATGGCTTGCTGAAGAAGAAAGCTTATTCAGCTACAAGCGTGCCCTAATCCTACTGATGGATTAGGGTAATTACCCTAATGATGGAAGACTCGAATTAACGGCTGCGGATAATCATTATCGAAGGGATAATCATCACATAACCTAAAGGTTATCTCAGGAGTCCTCTACTAGTCCAAACTAGTAGAAGTCTATTGCTCAACGGATCTAACTGTTAAGATCCAACGACTACCCGAAGAAGGCTCAAGTGCATCCAACGAAGGAGATTCGAAGGTACACTCTATATAAACCTCACTACCATACGAGGTGAGGGGATCGAAAAGACACAATCTGAGACTCAGGTTCAGATACATACTGATAGACTTAAACTATCAGCGCTCTGCTATCTAGATCACCTTTCCCAGTTCTTCATTCCTTAGCTCTGTGCTTCTAGCGGAGCCGTTTGTGATTAAGTTCATCAAGCGACTTAGCCTTCGGAGGTGGACTCCCGACCCCAGCGGTCGGGCCACATCTGACGCTTTCGTTTTGCAGGTCATCACGAGGAGATCTAAGGGCTGAACAGATTTTGGACGCATCAGGCCTCAACCCATTTAGTAAAGTAATCTATCGCCACCACCAGTTATTCTTTGTTCCCTGTAGCCTTTGGCGGTTTTCCTACAGGTCTATCCCCCATCTAGCGAATGGGATTGGAGAGAGGATTGATGTTAAGGGCATTGCAGGGGCGTGAGGTATGTTGGCATGTGCCTGGCATTTGTCACATTTCCGAACATATGTTTTTGAATCTGCTTGTAGTGTGGGTCAATAATACCCTTGCCTTATTCCCTTGTCTACTAGGGCTCTAGCTCCTATAAGATTTCCACAGTTTCCTTCATTAATTTCTTTTAAGATAGTAGTTGCCTCTTGAGCTTCTACGCATCGTAACAATGGTCGAGTTAGAGACTTTTTGTATAACTTGTCATTTCTGATTGTATATCTGACTGCTCTTTGTTGTATAGTTCTAACTTCTTTTGGATCTTCTGGTAGTAAGTCATTTTCTAGATAATTGATTATAGGAGTCATCCAACCCTGCTCGGTCTGCACGTGCATCTAGTCAGTCAGACTGATGCTCGAAAATTGGAGCTCTTCCATATATATGACTGGTTCTGCATCCATATCATCCGTAGCTAATCTAGAGAGAGCATCTGCTTGCTCATTTTCTGCTCTAGGGACTTGTTTGATTTGGATGTCTTTGAAGCATGGTCTGTAGTGGTCGACCATGGTCAGATATCTAGTCATCCTCTTTTCTTTTGCTTTATACAGCCCGTTTACTTGATTCAGAATTAGTTGGGAGTCGCTTCTAACTTCTATGTTTTGGATATCAAGGGCTTTTTCTATGCGAAGACCTGCTATTAATGCTTCATATTCTACCTCATTATTCGAGGCCCTGAATTTGAAGCGTAGTGCATATCGTATTTGGAATCCTCCTGGGCTAATCAGGAGTAATCCCACTCTGCTTCCTTGTGCGTTACTAGAACCGTCTACCGAAAGTACCCATCTTTTGAAACTTTCGGAGGTAGCTTCTTCTTCTTGTTTAAGCTCTGGTTTTGAAGTTTCGAGGATGAAATTAGCAAGGACCTGTGCTTTAATAGCTGATCTTGGTCGGAAATCAATTTGATGTTCGCTTAGCTTGATTGCCCATGATACCAATCTTCTAGCCAAATCTGGTCGGTGCAATATTTTCTTCATAGGAAAGTTTGTAAATACCGCGATAGGATGTGACTGAAAATATGGTCTTGGCTTTCTGGCTGCTATGACCAGGGCCAAAGCTTGCTTGTCCACTTCTGGATATCTTGTTTCAGCATCAAGGAGTACATGGCTCACGTAGTAAATAGGGCTTTGTTGTTTTTCTTCTTCTTGCACCAACACTGCACTAACTACCAGGGGCGAAGTTGCCAAGTAGATGATCAGTTCCTTTCCTGTGGTCGGTCGTATGAGCAAAGGTGGAGTAGTCAATTTTTCTTTCAAATGCTCGAACACTTGCTGACACTCCTCGCTCCGTTCTGGTATTCCTTTCTTGGAAATGTTTTTTAGAGCCTGAAAGAAAGGGAAACATCTCTCTCCTGATCGGGCAATAAACCTGTTTAAGGCTGCAACCCGACTAGTGAGGCTTTGTATCTCCTTGATGCTTTTTGGTGGCTTCATCTCTTGTATGGCTTTTATCTTCTCTAAATTAGCTTTTATTCCTCTTTGGGATACCATAAACCCCAGAAATTTTCCTGAAGATACTCCAAAAGCGCATTTTTTTGGGTTGAGCTTCATTTTGTATGTTCGGAGTACCTCAAATACTTCTGCTAGGTCTTTGAGGTGGTTAGATTGAGATGTACTCTTTACTAGCATGTCATCGACGTATACCTCCATATATTTGCCTATCTGTTGCTCGAATATTTTGTTGACTACTCATTGATAGGTTGCCCCAGCGTTTTTTAGACCGAATGGCATTACTTTGTAGTAGTAACTATCCCTGTTAGTCATGAATGTTGTGTGCTTCTAGTCAACTAGATTCATTAAGATTTGGTTGTATCTTAAGTAAGCATCCATGAAACTGAGCATCTCATAACAGGCCGTTGCGTCAATGAGCAGATCTATTCTTGGCAAATGATAGCAATCCTTTGGACAGGCTTTGTTAAGGTCGGTAAAATTTGTACACATTGTCCATTTTCCAATTGCCTTTTTTACCATTACTACATTGGCCAACCAAGTTGGGTGATCAATGGGTTTAATAAATCTAGATTGCTTTTGTCACACCCCACCCTGCCAAATCTGGCCATACCCGAATACCCGTGGGGGTGATACACCGCAGGACCTAGGTTAATTGACAATTCCATACAACACAAGATATAGCATAATTATAAGGACAAGAATAAATCAAGTTCAAGTATAAAGTTATCAAACTTGATTGATCAAAAGGTTACGGTCATCCATTATCTAAAGTTAATCAAAATGGACATCAGAGTTTGAAGGAAACATAGTTTGTTGCAACGGAAATTAAACTAAACTGATTCCCTAATGGAATCAAACCTCATAAGAATAGTCTTTGCACGGGCATAAAGCTCCATGCATGTCTACATCTTCTTCAGTCACTCCTTCAAGAAAGCCTGCCAACAACGAATCCTCCACTTGGAAGGAGTCCTCATAACCTACAGAATATTCTAAAGACATAGACATATAAAAAGGAATGAGTTCAACAGAACTCAGTGAGGTCAACTCAACATCTTATCATACATTCGTCCACAAGATTCCACATCATATCATGCATTCGTACACAAGATTCCACATCACACATATAGCTTGAGTATCGATAATGTAATTAATGATAGTGATATGATGTATGAATGATTATGATATTATGCTCCTAACTCTATCATGAGGTCTCTATGGTAGACACGCATTAAGTTTGTACACCAATCTCCTTTGGGCGGTCTCAGTCACTCTCCCTCAACAAGAGACGTCTATTGGGTTCTCCGCGGTTGTTGGGTAAAGTCCTGTCAAGCCATGGTTGGGGTATAGGTCACCACTCTCTCACATCATCGTTTGGTATGAGATCGCGTCAAGGATAATCTTAGCCCAGTGCAAAGTCATACAGTCTCGTACTACATATGGTCCGGATATCTCCCCTCATGCCTAGTGCCCTTTTGGTTCAATACCTTTCCACTTATGAATGGAATCATCAACGGGAGGCATCTGTTGGATCCCATTCCTTAACCCAATGGTCGTCCACATATAATGGACAGGATGCTCTCCATGTCCTCTCACGGATCATTTCACCGGTCTTGAGCGCCCAGGAGCCCTTATCTATTATATGCAACCCTACCTCTCTATGATGATAGTGGGCCTGCTTGACGCTCAGGACCCAGCCACTAACATCACGGGTTAACCGGCTTCAATACCCCTGCCGGAAGGGTAGTAGTACTCATGAGGTTACCTAGCCAAACACTTCTAGACACTTAGCATTCATGTACTTAAGTCTAGATGCATACTCATGTAAGTTCACTAGGGTAATGGGCGAACCCACAACCCTAGTTTGAAACATAAAATAAAAAGAGTAATTTAATTCAACATCATCCATATATCTTCATATCAATGATTTAGAATTTGAAAGTAAAAGAAACACTCAATCCATTCAATCTCATCCATCCCATACATTCTCATATTGTTTTCAAAGAATATTGAAAATAGAAGCAAATATACTTGCTTTATCTTTCATTCGTGCAAAGTCCCACACATAATCACAAGATAATAAATATTAAAACAATGCAATATTATCACTAATGAAATTTAATTACATAATTAAACATACAAGATAAGGTTGAGTATATTCCTCACCTTTTTAGTTAGCATAAGTTCTCCAAAGTTCCACAAAGTCACACTTACGAGTTGGTGATTATAATCAAAATAAACCTAATCATGTAAGAAGATCAATAGACATAAATTAAAAGTCAATTGGGTTTTAATAGAGTTCCCAAAATCACCCAACAAAAGCCTAATCTGCCAACTAGTTTTGAACCCACCTTTCTCAACCTAGTTTCGGCAAAAATCAAATTTCACCATCGATTCGAAGTCGAATCGAAACGAAACTTTGGGAATGTCTAATTGGCAGCAATAGGGTCCTAATTATACGTTCAATTTGATCTAATTCCATCTTAATCAAAAAGCCCCAATTTTGGGCTCTCGAGAGTGCTCTCGGCTGGGGTCGAGAGCCAAAATGCAAAATCGTTTGCAACGACTCGCACAAATCACTTACAAACCAAAGGGAAACATAAATGAAACTATTTGCAAGCATTCAAAACACCTATCAAGCAACAACTACTCAAATCTATCATTTATTTCGAAGAACTACTCCAAAAACTAAGCTTAAAGAAGAGGGTTTGATGATTCTTACATTTCCTAACGTTTTCGCAATGATCCGGATGTTAGCACGCGTCCAAATGGTTAGAAACCTTACTTTCCCTTGGTTTCTCTTCCTCCTTTAGCCTCATCTTCGTACTAGCCTTCTAAAATGCGAGTATGAGAGGTTAGAAACTCAAAATAGGGTTTTAAACATGAAAAACCCGATTCTGCCCCGAAGCTGGAAAATGGCTGGGGGGTTGGGGCGGTCGACCGGCCGTTCAACCGATCCCAAGTTAACCCCTCAAATGGACTCCGATTTTGGTGATTTTTGGCTTGTTGGAAAGGTCTTTCGACAATCTTCAATTTGATACCTTATTTGTGTCAATTGGATTCTCTATCGTCGATCTACGGACGTTCCAAGATCACCTTTTTTACACCATCAAGATTAATCTTCTCTCTTCAATTAAACTTTAGGAGAGTTGATGAGTCATCACAAGGGTCATCCACCAACATTGGTTCCATTTCCAACCCTTCAAGCTCCACTTGAATGGCCCACATTTGCCGTCAACTCGAGGCCCGGTTTTCTCGATTTTGAAGCCACGGGTTAAAGGGGTAGAAATCCGGGGGATTTCACAGCTTTAGCTTCTGAACCTCTGTTTGGATGGCCTCATGCTTCTCCAGAGAAAATTTTCTTCTCTTTTGTATTGTTGGAATTGCTTGAGGATCAATGTTTAGCCTGTGCTCGGCTACTTTTTTATCTATTCCGGGCATATCTTCTGCCGACCATGCGAAGACATCCGCATTTTCTTGTAAAAATTTGGTTAGACTGACTTTGAACTTTTCCTCTTGTTTTGCCCCGATCATTGTTCCACGATCTTCTTTTGAATTCAGTCTAATTCTTTCCTGCTGTTCTACTGGTTTTGCCCTTTGCATGGCCTCTTCGTCTCGACCATCCCTGACTTCGAAAGCCATGGTCGAGCTTGTTTTGGCTCTTTTTCTCATGTAGTTGGCATAACTTTGACGGCTTCCTTTTTGGTCGGCGGAGCATTCTCCTATCCCCTTTTTTGTAGGGAATTTCATCTTCATGTGTAAGGATGAGACCACTGCTTCTAAAGTAACAAGGGTTGGTCATCCCAATATTACGTTATAGGCAGATAAGTCTCGGACGACCATGAAATTTGACTGAATAAGTCTATCTCGAGGGTACTTGCCGATTCAGAGGTCTAATCTGACAGTTCCTTCTGCTCGGGTTGATGACCCTGTGAAACCATATAGGTGTGTGCCATAGGGGATGAGCATACTTTCATCGAGTTGTAGTTTTCTGAAGGCTTCTAGAGATAGGATATCTACTGAAGATCCTGTGTCGACTAGAACCCTATGGACCTCCATCCCTGCTAGGATGATTTTGATGATTAGGGCATCATCATGAGGAGTCTTTACTCCTTCTATGTCTTTGGCTAAGAAGGTGATTGGTTCTAAAACAATTTTTCCAATTGGCTTTTCGAGTTCGGCGTTCCCTATCTAACGTGCTTTTCTTTTAGCTTGTCTAGCTGATTCTTCTGTTGGACCACCGAACACCGTGAATATTGGTGGTCGGTTTTGATTTCCCCCTTCCTTTGCTTAGCTCCTATTTGGATGCCTCTCTTTGCTAGGAGATCTCAATCTTTTCTTATTTCCTTTTGCTTTCTTTTGACCTTGCTGGGTAGGATGGAGGTATTTCGTGAGCTGCCCTTGAGATATGATCCTATCAATTTCTGCTTTTAGTTGCCAGCAGTCATCCGTCCAGTGTCCGTGATCTTTGTGGAACTCGCAATATTTGCTTTTATCCCGTTCATCTGGTCGGGAATATAGTTAACTGGGCCACTTGAGAATTCCTTGATTTTTAATTTGCATTAGGATTTCCGATCGTCTCATAGCTGGTGCCCCTACTTGGTCAGGTCGACCATCCCAAGTCGGGTCTATGGTCGGTCTCCTGACTAGTTGGTGTTTTTCTTTGTGTGTTCTTGCCTCGGAGGTTGGATGCTCCTTCTTTCAAGATTCAATTGTTTCTGATATCTTTGCTTGTTTGTGGCATCGCTCCTTGAGATCATCCTACGTTTTAGGCATGTCCAGCTATAGTCTCTCGAGCAGGCCTTCATGGCTGAGTCCTTGGAATAAAGCGTGGAAAGCTATCTTCTCGTCTAAATTTTTGATCTGCATGGTCAAATTGTTAAATCTTGCAAGGAAGTCTCAAATGGGCTCCGTTCGTCCTTGTTTTACAGAGAACAAGGTATCCTCTCTCTTTTTGGTTCCTACTCCACTTTGAAATCGTAGTAGGAAAGTCCGACCTAGATGGTTGAAACTTTTGATAGATCCATTTGGAAGTGTCAAATACCAGTCTAACGATGCTCCAATTAGTGAAGCAGGAAAACTTCGGCACATGGCTGCCTCACTATGTCTAAAAGTGGACATAATGGATTTATAATGTGTGATGTGATGCTTTGGGCATCTCGATCCATCAAAAGCGGTAAAAGTGAGGCACTTGAAGCTTTTTGGCATCTCTGCATCTGAGACGCGTTGGATGAACGGATCTTCTTTTAAGACGGCATATAGCTCGTCTTTGCCTGGATTCTTCAATTTTTTGACTGTCTCATCCAATTTGGCGATTCGCTTGTTCATATCTTCGTCTCGCTTTTCTGGACCATTGTGACTTTTTTTGTCTTTTATCTTTTGGATTGGATCCAAACTGCTTCCTTGATCTCCATCATCGTCGATTGGAGGATTTTCTTCTGGAATAACTCCTTTTAAAGCTCGGGATTTTTCTATCTGCTTTCCCTTTTCTTTTTGGGATGGTCGAGCTTCTTGGTCGAGCCTAGATGGTCAGTCATGCCTACTCCCCTCCGGAATGTTTTGTTTTTCCTTGGAACCTGCTTCAAGAGCAATTATATGATGCATGGCCATCCTGACCAACTCGCTCAGGGATGAGAATTCTTTCCTGAGCTCAGATTGCTCCTTTTGAATTTTGTCAATTTGATGTATTGTCGCGAATTGATTTGTTGGAGAGTCTGAAAGAATCGGAGGATCTTGCTGAATTTGGGGCTCGGGAATTTTGTTAATTCCTTGTGGAGTTTCGCCCTGATCCACCTCCTTTTCTCTGTCAGATCCGTCTCTTGTCAATAATCCTGATCTGGTTCTCATAATGGTTTTTTTATCAGAGTTTCCCACAGACGGTGCCAATTATTGCTACACAATCATGTTCGTCCCTTCAGCCAGTTGAACCTGCAAGAATGAGCTCGACCGTGGAGATCGAGTTTTCACCTCCGACGATCTAGTTAGGAATCCGACTAAGGAAGACAAGAAAGTAAGAACAATAATAATTCGATAGTGATCGTTCTATTCAGCGTACCTTTCTCCTGTGTTGTCATACCTTTTTATAGCTTTTCTCTGTAAGAGTTTAACTGGGACTCAAACATTAATATGAATCTCAGTGATTGAATCCTACTAGAATACGAATAGTTGGATTCCAATTTGAACACTGTTTTCTAGGCTACAAATCTTCTTGGAATATGTCTTACTATTCCGCCGACTTTATTTTGGCCAGTTCGGATTGGTCCGACCTGGTTGGTCTGGCCGAATTGATTCGGGTTCAACCGAACTGGTCTAGGCCAGTTTATTTTTTCCTTTATCAAGAGGTATATATTTTGATTGTCATGAAACGGGTTGATACTTAAAGCTACAGGGGAAATGGGAAAGGTTGTTGATGTTCAACTCAACTCAACACAACACAACACAACTGGGGTTACCGGTGGACTCTGCGAGAGTCAAGTTGAGCTTAAACAACAATTTCCCAGTGAAAATATGAGCAATGATGCAAAGTATTGGTGATGAATGGGTTCCTGTAGACCTTCAGTATGAAGTGAAAGTTCTCTGTGAGAACTGTGGTAAAATTACCCATCTCTTTAAATTCTGCCCACGCTACGATGATGCTGGTAACAACCCCCCACAACCATTCAGCATAGTTAGAATCTACAAAAATCTAGTGACTGATCCTATAAAGTTTGGACCAGTTTGAACCTTATCTACAAGAAGCTTGGAGAACTTTGCAACCATCCTTGCTAGAACTAAGAGGTAAGCTAAAGTCAGAGGAAGGACAGGGTTAGGAGGAGTTTTTAGAGATCACACGACAAGAGTGTTGTGGTTTTCTAAGATTTTTTTGGGTATCAAGTCAAATTTTGAAGCTCTTTTACATGGCTTAAGTGGGCTTGCAGTTGGAAATTTCTTCATCTTTTCTTCTAGACTCCTCTAAGGGTGTCAATTGCGTACCGAAACCGTTTAACCGTACCAAACCGCGCCGTCTAAAACCGCACTGTACCGTACCATTCAAAATTCGGTACAGTACGTACCAAAACCGAATTTCTTCGGAACGGTTCCGGTTTTAGGTACTCATACCGTTGGTATGTACGGAAACCATACTGAATTGGTACCGTACTAAATTAAGAGATATAAATTGTAATTTTACAATTAAAACAATTTACCTTTACCCTATCCCTAATTCCCTATTTTAGTTTTTCGTTTCATCATTCACTCCTCATTAAATTTACTTGTTTTGTCTTTATTAATTAGATTTACTTGTTTTATCTCTATTAATTAGAAATTCTATTGATTGGTTGGTCACAATTTCATTAGGATCTAATAAACTAATAACAAAAGTGGCATAAGTTCATTCGTACCAAAATTGTACTGCACTAGATTCCATGTTTAAACCGTTTTCCTGTACCAATTTAATACCAAAACTATACCAAACCTGTTTTGTAAAATCGAAACCGTACGGTACGGTACGGTTCTAGTTTTCGATATTCAAAGTTGGTACCATAGCGAAACCGTACCGATTGACACCCTTAGACTCCTCCCTATTCATTGGCTTGACGGAACAATTTTTTTGAACTAACACTTTATGTGCAAAAAACGACATGATGCACTAGGGTTTAGAGGAGGGACTTATCATCTCTTTATATAAAAAAACTCATTAGATCGTTCATCAAAATCTAACGGTCCCTATTAGCCTACACTAGTTAGTTTATATCAGAGTTTTAATAACCATATATTACATATCAGACCAAATAAAGAAACCAAATCAAAATGTACCACAAGTCCACCTTATGTGAAATATTTTATTAATATTCTACCACCATTCACCTGCTTTCACCGTCACTCCCTTCAATTTCCTTTGCAACCAAAGAGAGCTGCACCATTGATACATTAAAATTTTTACATGAATGTCAAATCAGGATTCATCTTTGCTCAAACAATATAGACAATTCCAAACTCACAGCAACAATTTTCCAAAAAGAAGGCATAACTTATAAGAAAGAATGAGAAAATAAAAAGGTACACTAGATGTAGGGTCTTTTTTGTATCAATTCTCCATCTCAATTTTTTATATTTTTCATTTTTTTTTATTATTATGTTTTTATGTTTGGCATTGAATATGAATTCTATTTTTATTTTAAAAAAAGGAAAATCCCAAGAACCCATAACAAACTTCTTGTCTATTATGAATTTTGGATTAGAATTTCATTTTAATCATTTATACGCAAATCACTTTAAAATGCCAATTTGAAACTAAGGGTATAATATTCAATACACAATCTTTTTATGAAAGCCCAATCATTTCTTCGTTATTTCCCTCTTACACTGCCGCTCATGGCTTCTATTGCTCCAAATCTTCTCAAAATCTGTTCACGGCTTCTCCTTTGTTCAAGATCTCTCGTTTATTTGATGGTTCGACATGGCTTCTCCTTTATTCATTTTCTCAATGAATTAGCAATTCTGGAAATGTGAACCTACAGTTCCAGATTTAAGTTTTCTCCTCTTTGTTTTGAAATACATTTCTGGATTTCACCAATTATCAATTAGGACTAGTTTAAGAACTTGAATTAGATTTGATTCGTTTTAAGCCTTTTAAGCTGATTTTTGAATCAAAATTGTAATGAAGTCTGTTTCTGGAGATAATTATCTGTTTCACTTTTCAGATGATGAGTGACTCAACCAATGTGCTCTTACCTGGAAGAATGGTTAGTGAGATAGTTACAGCAGATGCACTGCTGAGACAAGTTTCAGCTACTGAAGGAAGAGTTATTACCACACAGTTTACATCTAGTATACATCGTCTTTGAAAGTACGAAAGCTTCAGCTAATTTAACTGGTCAGAAGTTGGTATATTCACAATGATTTACTGAAATAGATCAATATTTTCTTCAATTTTTCCTTTTGTTTCTTCCTTGCTGTGAGTTTTTCAGCTTGAATGCTGTGAAAATACCAAATATGTTTCTGTCCAGTGTGGATTAATTATTCGTCAATGCTTCATATTTAGAGGGTCGATTGCAGATTTTGTATATGAAGCTCCATTCCAATTCTCCCATGGAGAACCAAAATCTCCATTGCTTCGAGTTTAAAGAATCGGTCCTATACTTTTTCTTACCTTCCTACACTCGGTATTGTCGCTTGCTTCCTGTCGAGTTCTCCTCAGGAAATGAGTGTTGCTTACTCATATGCTTGTCATCTGTTATCTCAACAAAATTACCAACTCATTTTTCATTTTCCACCAAGAATGGATTCATGGGCTGTAATCAAGGAAGCTTTTTCATTTCCAATGTGTAACTACAATCTCAATAATAATTTCCTAAATTCCTAACAAATCAATAAAGCATCAATACCAATGGATTGGTTCAGTTAGCAATGATCAAATACCTCTTAGTAAAAGGGTCAAAGCTCGACTTTTCTTAATAGTATAGATATATAAAAGCATCCACCAAAAATGATTGTTCAATGTCATTTCCCACCCCACCCCCCCCTGGTATAAGATTGTTCAATCTCACACAGAAGGCAGAAAGAGAAGACTGCATTAAGCATCCACCAATAATGGATCCTCTCTCCCTTACCTGAAATGAGACTTTGTTCATCTTGTCCGCACTGTCATTAGAAGAAGGCATGGCAGCCATATGTGCCAAACCAGCCAAAGCAGGAGACGATGGCTCTACCCGTTTAGTCTATAACTTCTCCCTCTGAAAGCCGCACCTGTTGTCCTATCAGGCTGAGCATTTGTACTCCTCTGAGATCCCAGGCCCAAGCGAGCAACAAGCTTATGGCTGTGTAGCTGTAGTTAAGGAGTTTCCAGAGAAAGCAACAACTATAATAAAAATATAAATGCTGCACACACACACAGAGTAATCCCCAATTTAATAACAAAGAAACTAGGCCTGCAACCAAAATACACCCTGACCATAAAATATAATTTTGAATTGAGGGTTCAACTGCAGATGGCTGAAGAAGCCCCATGTAAATTGGAGACAGAATGATTCGACAAAATGATTCGCCTCAACTCAGACCTTCAGAAAAGTAGACTCTAACAACATATGAAAAGACTCCTACAACCCTACATGATATCCTCCATTATCATGTATGAAAATAAATAACAGCAATAGCAAAGATAGCATGATCCCTAAATTCAAAGACAGGGAAAGTCTTCAGTTTGTACTTAATAGCCCAGATGCAAGCAAGATGGAATTGGGCACAGAAGATCTATTCTAAAAATTGCTGAACTATAAACTAGAAGAGTAGGATCATCCTATTGGGTCGACTTCGGTATTCTAACCTGTGTGCACGGCCATGAGCATGCAACAGGTGGAGGGAGTGGATGAGGTCAATTAGCAAATGCTAGATTCTCACAGTTTACTACTTACAACCATCAACTAGAGGCCTCTCAAGGACTCTGGATAGTGATCATGGAGGAATCTGCCTAAAGATTTTGAAGAGAAATCATATACATAGCCAACTGTCAGCAGTAAATCAAAATAAAGAGGAAGAGATTCGGTTTAATTGAAAGCAAACAATCAAGGATACACCCACATGGGAGTCTTTAATATGTTCCGTCCACCTGCAAGTGGATGCAGCACAGTCAAGAAGTAATACAGATGCCCTGCAATGATTCCCAATAAATCTGGAGCGAGAGGAGACCCGAAAATAACATCCAAGGCAAGCATTGCCCAAGGGAGATAAAATGCCTGCAAGCCAATAAATATGGTAGTTTAGACAAATGCAAAAGCAGAACAATCTAATGTCTTTCTCCAAGATAACCCAATTCAAAGGAATACTAGTGAAATGCCTTGAGCGTGACGAGTCCATATATACTGATTTGAGCATTTGGGAACTCCCTACTCCAGACATAGAGAAGCATGAACACCAGTGATACCCCGAGAAAATAGGATGTAAACAGGGGTATGGCCGCAACCACCTAAAAGATCCCACGTCCAGGTAACACAGGAGAAAAAGAATGACATTTCAGTCCACTGAAACATATTCAACTGAAACTCAGAAGCATACATACGTCATGAGTCAAGTGATTAGCATTAAGCATGGAACTGTTAAGCAAGAGGCATCGCATACCAGCAACGACAAGCCTCCAAATATCATCATCCACAAAAAATCTGCTGTACGTCTTTCAAAAGGTCCATTCTCTAGCTGGACCCCATACCTTACTCTGCAACATCAAGAGGGCTGAATTAACATAGAAGAGCTTCAAGCATGTGACTACCTAAAACTTTTCTTGATCCAGTTATCCAAGTGCTAATCATAACATTTAGAATGCATAAGACAGTATATTTATGGGAACTAAAACTTAGTTTCCTCACATCATCAAGAGGCGAATTCCAAAATTGATAGAGAAGTTTCCAAGGAAGAAAAAGTTGGTAAAAAGCCTCCACACCTGAGAATTTCCAAGAAACCAAAATTTACATAAGCAATATCAACTGTGATACCAAAAGTGGAGAAAGAAGTACTGAATTAACAATCAGAGAAAACTCTGAAACTATGTGAATTATATAGTCAATACACAAAATCTGCATGAAAAAAAACTCCTACTGCATGGATGCACACCTGTACCACCATACCACCAATTGGCAAGATGTAAAATGCTAAACATCAAAATCATTAATGAAGTTTATATTTGCCAAAAATATTTGTGCTACAATATTTGTAATTCTGTTTCTCAAGATCAATGATGCTTACTCGACAAGAAAATAAGGGTGCTGGATGCAATGGATAGGCACCTACTTGTTTAGGTTGAGACTCTCAGAAGAAAATCAGGATCACAGGTTGAACCAGAACTGGGAGAGTCTACAACAACAACAAGATAGCCTAATCCCAATCAAATGAAGCAATCCAATGGGGCTGTAACCCAGGTCAAAACCACCATGGGAATATGTATTATGTTCTTAGTATTAGGATCCAATCCAACATTTGGATTTGGAATTTATGGCACTGACCAGGAAATAACAACTTCCTTAGAACAGAATTAGAAACCTTTTAAATCAGAAATAGATCTTAGAAATTAGAAAACTAAACAAAATATAGGAACTTTCAAAGAATAGGAACTGAAAATGAAGTCATGCCGAAAAGATAACACTATAGTAACACTGATCAGAATCACAAAAACATTATTTAGAGGTTTCAAGAGATTGAGAGCAGCTTGGATGGGAGCAAATGGTTGAAGGGACTGCAGACAAGCTTCACAGCTAATAAGCTAATCTCAATTCATGTGGAAATATATAACACTGGTTGTGCTGCTCATTTGATGGCTGGTTGGGCTGGCTTTTCTTCTTTGTTTCCTCCTTGATCTATATCAGTAGCATTTTCAAAATTGTGCATCACCACATCAAGAGAATTCAGAAAACAACACACACTACATGAAGCAAGAAAGCCATGCATGGCCTATTACATAAAATGAGAATGAAGGCAAAGTGCAATCAACAATAACAACAGGCCGTTTCCCAACTAAATGGGGTTGGCTTCATGGATCCTTGCCTTCCAATCAGCTCTACTTTTCTTAAGGTCACCACTTTTATTAATGTTATCTTAATTCGGTCCCTAGTTCTTCTAATTCCTTTGATCTGGATTAAATAGCTTCTTCACATAGGGGCATTTAAAAGCCTCCCTTGAATGTGGTCGTGCTACATCAATCGACTTTCTCGTAGCTTATCATTTATCGGAGCTACTCCAAGTTCAGTTCTAATATGATATTTCCTTACCTTATCCTTCCTTGCCACTCATCCACCTTAGCATCCTAATTTCTACTATAGTAAGTTCATCTATATGATGCTTCTTAATAGCCCAACACTCTACACCACACATCATAACTAGCCATATGACGGTCCTACAGAATTTTTCTTAGAGCTTTACAAGAATAAATCAATCACACAAGACCCCAGAAGCAACTCTCCACTTCATCCAGTCTATTTTAATTCTTTGGAAACATCATCCTCTATATCACCCTTTTTTTTAAAAAAAAAAATTTATAATTGAGTAAAGGAACCTAAAATAATCATTTTGTTTTATCTCCTCCTCATCAAGTCTCAACACCTCATCGTCCATTCGATCACGACCAAAGTCATACACTGGTTATTCAGTCTTTGTTCTACTTACTTTAAAGCCTTTTGACTCCAAAGTTGCTATCCATGATTCTAACTTGGCATTAATCCCTATCTGTGTCTCATCTACCAAAACAATATGATTAGCAAAAAACATACACCAAGGAACCTCATCTTGAATGTTTTAGGTTAAATCATCCATTATAAGTGCAAATAAATATGTACATAAAGTTGATCTTTGATGTAGCCAAACTGAAATCAAGAATTCACCACCTTGTCCCCCCCCCCCAATTGTACTTACATTAGTCACAAAACCATCATGCATATCTTTAATTTTATCCACAATTTACTTGCAACATTTCTTTTATCTAGTTCTTGCCAACTTAGCACTCTAAGACTCTATCATAAGCTTTTTCTAGGTCAACAAAAGACCATATGAAAATCTTTTTAGACTCTATCTTTTTGTAAGTATCCTAATAAGATAAATAGCAACTATTAATAGATCTTTCTGGCAAAAAACCAAATTAGTTCTCAGTAATAGTGGTTTCTTATTTCAAACGATTTTCAATTACTTGTTCCCATAACTTCATGGTAAGACTCATCAGTTTTATGCCTATATAGTTATTACAGCTTTGAATATCTCCTTTATTTTTGTAAATTGAGACCCCGATACCTTTCCTCCATTCATCTAACATTTTCCTTGTGCTCATAATATTATTAAACAACTTGATCAACCAAGCTAGCCCATAGGTTCTTAAGCTCTTCCGTACGTCTATTGGAATTTCATTAGGACCTTGAGCCTTGCCTATTTTCATCCTCCTTAGAGCTTCTTTTTACTTCGGATTTTTTACTTCGGACATTATAATTCTTCGCATATATGTCCAAAAATTGGGGTCATGGAAAATGATGTTATCATTGAGCTACAAATACTTGGAAGTACATCAATTTTGTAAGCTAGAGAAATAAAATTCTCCTCTCTTAATATCCTTATCACGTACTAGTGTACTTTACCGTCTTTACTTTTAAAACATCTAACATGGTTTAGATCTCTACTCTTCATGTCCCTTATTTTATCTATCTTATAAATAGTTTTCATACTTTCTATGTAGCTTTTTATATAAATCTTCATACCTCTTCTCCATTGCTTTTTTTCTCAAAATTTTCTTAGTGTCATTTCCAGCCAACTTATACCTATATAGATCCTTTACATCTTTAGTCTTGCTTTCTTATTCTTAATGGCTTCTCAAACCTCACCATCCCATAACAAAGTCTGTCTATGAAAATTCTACTTTCCTTTTAATTCACGTGTGACATCTTTAACAACCTTCCTAATACACGTAGCCATCTCATTCCATATCATAGTAGTGTCCCCCTAAAATTTCCAATTTCGTTGTTTGACTACCTCATCAGTGAAAGATTCAAGCCTTCTAAGTTCAACCACGTTATCCTAGGATAGTCAACCTCATACCTTCTATAAGTTTGATGAGTGAGGCACACATCCAAAATGACTAATATATCTTGTGCGGTTAAGCTTTCTCCTGATATCACCTTGCAATCCTTGCACAACCTACCCGGCCATCTAGTTAGGAAGAACTTTGTTTGGCTTCTATAATGTCCATCTTTGAGGGTAATTAAATGTTCCTCTCTATTTTTGAAGTATTTACAATAAATAAATCAAAAGCATCAGCAAAATCAAAACTGAAATCCCTTTCTCATTCCACTCTTTAAACCCCATATCCTCCATATAAACTTTCATAGCCTATTTGATGCTTCCCAATATGTCCATCTAGATCACCCCATATGATAATCTTTCTTCCTTGATGAATTCATTGTATTAATCCATCCATATTTTTCCCAAAATCATAACTTTAGGCTTTCATCTAGTCTTACTTGAGGTGCATATGCACTAACAATATTTACTCTCTCTCCATTACAAGTTTGATAGTTATAATCCCATTGTGTAACCTTTTAACATCCACAACATCAATTTTTAAATCTTTATTATCCACTATTATGCTTACTCCACTTTTTTTTACTTTTATCCCCTAGGTACCAAAGTTTAAAGTCATCCAAGTCCTTAGCTTTTTTATTCTTCCATCCAGTCTCTTGAATGTAAGTTATATTAATCATTCTTTTCCTCATAACATCCATTAATTCTAAGCTCCTACCTGTTAAATATCCTATGTTAGAAGATGCCAATCTAATCTTACGTTTCTAAGCTAACTTCTTTACCTGCACTCATCCACAGCGTGGGGACTCTTGCCTACTTATCACCGTATCCAGGTGCCAAAAGTGCCACTAATGAGGGATGCCCTAGCTAACCCTCATCCACTAATCACTATACCTGGGCCATAGTGTAGCACGTTGCTTATTTAAGGTCTAACACAGTGTCACTTATGAGAACGCCCTAACAAGCTTTTATCATTTAAGGTTTAGCTAGGTTTTTTTTCCGGTGCCGACTACCCACCTAATGTAACAACCCTCCTCCTTTACCAAGGCTTATGACTAGCAGCAAACACTGCAAAGTTAATAAAGATGTAATAATTATAAAATAATTGTAGACATGTAGTCGGGAGTCATGAAAGTAATATCAACGAGACGAGGAAAAAAGCCATGGCCCTCCTATTTAATACCATCCAAACTAGCTTATTAATTTATAGAGAATAAAACTATCAAGCCAACACACAATACCATAATAAGACAAAATGGTGAAAGTCAACATTTATGATGATATCAAAATAATACTTCAATAAAAATATCAGAATCTATTGAGATGAAAATGCAAACCTGAAAACGAGAGAATACTAGTGGGTAATCTAGAGCAATGTATAAAAGATTGCAAAGTCCCAACTGATATGCTATAGTAGTCAAAACACAGAGGGTCCCATAGGCTTTGGTTATGGGTGGAAGTGAATTATAGAATCTGAAACCAAGCAAAACAGAACAGTTTGATGGTTATTAGCATTAGCCAAAACAGTGGTGAGATGTTCAACATATTCCTACTAACCAAGTTAACATCTAATAAAACGTGCATGGAAAGACAGTAGAAGTGTTAATTACATCAGCAGAGTCAGTTTATAAAATCTAATGACATAGGAAAATTATCACAGTTTAGAGAGATTGCTAGAAAAATGATATCCTGGCCAACAGGTCAACTTGCTTGAGGTATTTATGGCAACGGTAACAGCATATACTATCAGCCATCATTTACAGACTTTTTACTATTTGGAACTCAACACAAAATAATAGTAATAATAATAATAATAATAATAATAATAATAATAATAATAATAATAATAATAAAATAAACATACAAAAAGAAAAAAAGGGTGGGAGGAGAGTTAGATTCATCACCAAAACGGGCTTGTTGTGTCAGGAATAAGTCCAGGGTTGGGTTCAATACATGCTGGGCCTTCAGTCTGTTGGGTTTTTAACATAACAGCCCCCTTAACTGGGCCTTAAACATTGGCAGTAAGAACACATGCACGATTCCTCTATTAGGACAAGTTTATTTTAGTTTATTCTAATGTTGTTCGAGGTTAGTTCAATCGAACTAGTTCCAGGTCATTTAATTTAAGTTGCAAAATTATTATTAAATGTTTTGATTGGACCGGATTAGGTTTTTATAACTTCAGCCTAGTTTTGACTCTATTTCCTGTTTTGACTCTATTTCCTTTATTATTTTACTTTACCATCAGTTTAGGCAACCTTAATAGTTAAGGAATGCGTTGGGCTAAAGGTGTCAAAACCAGAACCAACCACTTACAATTGAGTTGAACTGCTTCACAAAAATGTCTTGTATTGATCTTATAGATTCTCTTCCTGGTTCAATTTGGATTTGCATTGGAAAATTGATGGTTTTAAGAAAATAGGAACTGGGAAAATAACACAGAAACCAGTACCTCAACCAAATACTAGCCAGGACGTCAATTTGGTAAATTAATAAAATGATGATTAATTTAATAAGCAACAATGGTTGCATCATACTTGAAACATTAAAAAAGGAAAACAGTTTGAGAGCTGAGTATACATACATATATATATATATATACACACACACACACATTCACTGATTCACATATAGGTTGAAAATGACGTTTCAGGCTAAAATGGATTAACAAAACCAACCTCCTAATGGAAAAAATAGTTTGTTTACTACTTGACAGTGGAAGAAGTGAAGAAATTGGAAAACATGAAAAAGAAGTGAAGAAGAATAAATTGGAAAAACATGTGAGTGGAGAAGAAGGAAAATAATGGAAAAACAAGTAAAACAAAGAAAAAAGATAAGCAAGACAGGCATGGGAAAACAGATGAAAGGGTGCGACCATGAGAGAATGAAGAAACTAGAAACCATGAATATAAAAGCTGGTCTGTATTTCTTAATGTTTACTAAAGTCGACACATAAACTGCAGGTAAAAGTTGGACTCAAAGGGTAACAAAGACCAAATAAAAGCTGGTTGTCTAGACCAGATGCATAACAATTCTGATTTTGGTATTCCTATCCAACTGAATTTGATTTAAGCTTGTCAAAATGAAAATCCCACTGGAACCACACAGAATAACACAAACTGGACCAATTGACACCCTTAGGTTACACTTTGCCTTCTTAGTGTAGCAGCCTGTTTTTGAGTCCTCTTTCTGAGTTTGCAGGCTAGCATTGTACATGAACTTGATTAAACAAAGTTGTTGCTGTCCTTGTATTTTCATTGAAGAATCCCTTGTTTGTGATCAAGATCTAGGTTGGTGTTTGAACCAACCAAACTGCCTAGTAGTGCGAAGTCCAGGAGTTTAATTTATGTTTGTCCTTGCTATTCCTTTTATTTTCCTCCATTGGTTCAAGCAGGTACTGGTCTGATGAATTTCCACTGATTCACATTCTAGTAACCACTGTTCTAGCTTAACTTTCTGGTTCTAGTTGAGATTCACATGCAAAGGTTTTTTTTGCATGAGTTTCACCTGAGAGAATCAGAACATCAAATCCTCTCAACCTTTGAACTGTTAACAGTACGTGTATGGGCACATGACTATGTGTCTATGTGTACCGCAGGGGTTAACTGGTCATGTGAATTTTCCCTTTTTACCCCTTGTTACGTTGACTCTAAGTCATCCACAGTAGGCAGGTCAGCTTTTCTCTTGTATGTTCGTTAAATTCTATGCTGGTGTAACCAGTTCAGGAAAACTTCCCTAAACTGAAAATCCCTTATATTATAAACATATATGCTTGAAAGGGAGGAGTTGCATTCTCCGCAACTCTCTCTCTTTCCCTTCACCATTTCTTCTCCCTCTCTCCCTCTCTCTTATTCTGTTTCTGGTTTCTGGATTGCTAGAAGTCCCATGGCCTCAGAGCACAAAAAGCAACCCAGAAATGATACCACCACTTGCTGTTTTGAGAGTATCTTCCAAGGGAACTCCATTACCTACCTGCTGCCTATTTTCTGTATTATTCATGAGCTAGACCACCTTCTCAATCAAGTTATGAGGAACTGAATATCATTAGCCTATCTACCTGAAAAATACGCCAGCAATTTGTTTCTGTTTTTCCAGAAAATTTTGAAGATCTACTATCAACTAATTAATGAGGGATAGAATAGAGAAGAAAAAAGGATAGAGAAGATGGGGGGAGGAAGGAAAATCTGAGAAGAATCAGACTAGGAAGAAGGAGAAGAACACTCATAAGAAGAAGAGACAAGGAGGTGCAAACGGACAAAGCTAAAACTTCAAATCATTTTTTTCCCTATTCAGTCCTAAATAAGCTGATTACAAGTGCTTAAATAATAAAAGAAACATTCTTCAATACAAAAACAGTGACAGTAGGACAGTTGGTAATTTAAAGCTTACAAAAAACAAAGCTGATTTTACAGACTCTTAGGAATTTCAAACTAAGATATAAATAAATAACAAATCCTAAATTATCTGAAACTCCCATGAAAACAATTCCTATTTTTATCTCCTTGTAAGCTGGACCTGAGGCCCACCAAATTTGAATTCTGTAGCGTGAACAGTAAATTCTTGTTGGGCTGCATCACTACTACATCGGTTGATGTTGCTGCAAGTCTGACACCTTTTTAGTGCCTCCCTAGGAAGAAGCAACCCAAGTTTGGTACCCAATTGCTGGCCTGATCTGGTTCTTTCGTCTTCTACAAAAATTCTTGTGGTTGTTGTGTATGTGTTTTTTGTCCACTTACTTTTAGGTGAAGTTGACTGCTATTGAGGCCCTTGATATAGCTGCATATTTGGAGATTAATATACTCTTCAAGGACTAATTTTTTGATGATATTTAGTCTCTCCTACACCACTGTATGTGCTTTTCAGTTTTCACAAATCCATTCTACCTGCTGCTGTAAGAGCCCTGTTCTAGGTATTATTTTGCTAGCTTTAGTTTAGAACTGCTGCCGCTAATCAGGTTGAAACTTTCTGGCTTTGACTGCCTTTTTTGAGTTTTACAATGACAGAATCAAAACCTTTTGCTGATATTCTACATGTCAAACAAGTACCATAGTTGAATGGAGTAGCTGACTACCTTCTATGAGCTCAGGCTGTTGAGGTCACAGTCCTCCTAAAGCTAATCTTAAGGATGCTACCTCTATTGTTGCACATGATGATTGGATGCATTCAAATTCTACTGCTAAAATCTGCTAATGAAGTAGTGTTGCACCCTTCATTGCGACCAATGTAACATTCCATACCATACCTAAGGGAGTCTGGCAAGATCATCAAGAAAGCTACTCAGGCTATAAATATGTCATGTGTTTGTCAATTGAAAGAATTTTTCAGATTTCTCAAACGAGATAAGTCTTCTGACTGATTACTTCAGCACTTAAAAAGAGTACTCAAAGATGATGCAGATCCAGCCCCTAGTTAGGTCCCTTAGACTTGCTGCCTGCACCTTGAAGGCCAGGTGAAGCCCCTAGGCTTGTTTCCCATCAGCTAGGGTTGCTGCAGAGCGGCACCTCAGATCATTATTTTTTTCTCATACTTAAGCTTTTTCCAGTGTAAATAATTTCGGTGGCAGTTTAGTAATTCTATTGAACCTTAAAGTCAGAGACAGCAAGGTCATAAGCTAATCTTTTATTTCAAATAAAGCCCATTATTTAGGGCCCACATTCCTTGTAGAGGTCTAATACAAAGACCTAATTGGTTGCTGTTTCATTTCCTTGCTTAGTCTGATTTGAAGTTCTAATGCAGTAGGATTTCCTTTCAATGCCTATTTGAAGCTCCCCCCCCCCCCCCCCCCAAAAAAAAAAAACCCAAAAAAGGGAAATTGATTTGAATAGACAGCAGCTTATTTTATGAAGTTTTCTCAGCCTTGTGCTCTGACTTCATTATCTCCTTTATATTCTTAGTGAAAATAGTGTTGTCAACTCTTGGTAAGGGACCTCCAAGTGTTTGATGGAAGGTCCATTCTGAAGTCAAGCAAGATCCTTACTTTGGCTATGATTTCAACCTGCACCAGTCAACTCTAGTTCCTCCTACTCAAGACAAGCTCCTACATCCATGTAAGCAGCAGCCAGCATACCCATTCCCCTTCCCTCCCACATTTTCTTTATTTTTCTTGAATTTTTTGGCTCCCCAAAACCCTAAAACTTGTTAAATTGATGGGAGTTTGAGATCATTCTACACATCTGATTGTGGTATTTATAATCTTAGTATCTTACCAAATCAGGAATAACTTTTCTGTGAAAGAAGAAATCCTATTGGTTACCGTTCGATCATTCAGATTAAATACCACACTACTGAGGCCCAATTAACAAAGCCTTAACAATACCAACTGTGCTACGCAAATGAATTCTAATGTCATCCCACTCATCCAAAAAGATATACAATTAACAAGTATGGATATCTTTTGTCACCTCTAAACACCCCCAATCTCCATCATAATGCTCCTGATTAGTGGATTCATTGGTCTTCTTTACACAGGTCCAAATCATCTCAAATAACTTTTCTCCTCTTGCTTCCTATCAACACTACTTGGAGTTTCGTTAAATTTAATTCCATTTCTAATGTCCATCTTAGTCCTTCCATTCATACAACGACAACAACAACAATAAGCCTTGTCCCAACTAAATGGGGTTGGCTACATGGGTTCTTGCCTTCCAATCAGTTCAGTTTGAGACCATGCTAGATACAAGGCCTAAGCTATATATATCATTTCTCATCACTTGTCTTAAGGTTATCTTAGGTCTACCCCTAGCTCTTCTAGTCCCTTCAATCTGGATTAGTCCTTCCATTCATCAATCTCAATTATGCTATTTTAGCTACAATCGATCTACACAATGCTATCTGAGTTATCACTCTTTCTTGTTGTAATTGTAATATAGCATTGAAGAAGAACAAGGTCATATTCGCACCCAACCAAAAAGAGTGGGAAATTTCTAATTTGGCTGTCAGCTACTTTGTACCACATTTTCTACGTTTAGCTCAACTGTTGAATCTACATAATGTAATGCCCTTAAAGGCCTCCAACATTCTAATGATTGAAATTTGAAGCTTCTATGTAACCCTTGCCAAGGTAGCTGTAGGTGAGATACCCAAAGCTGAGATAGCCTTACCCAACCTCATATTCTAATTTCTGAGACACTGTTGGAAGGTCAAAAGCTTTCTTAACCAACCACTGACAAACTAGATTTGATTAATTAATGCAAGTCTGCTACAAGTACCAGTGCTTGATGTCACTATGATCCTGCTTGGGGCTAGGTAGTGATACATAGTCATAGTCTTACATTACACTTGCACACCTTCCCAACTCAAAGCCATCATGGTGATGGTGGTGTTGGTAGTACTAATCATGATAGTGATAGATTAACAGCATTTCTGAGGACTATATGTTTGAGGGTTTGAAGCTCATTAGATTCACAGGGGACATTTAGTTTGGTCATGGCATGCAGGATGAGGATTATGATGTGTAATTGGAGAGCCTACTTTTGACTACTTGAGGTCCATGCAGGCAGTTCAGACCTGAGAAATAGCCAGATGAGATGGGCATGGATATATAGAGCCTTACTGACCCACCGGAAGCCACAAGTTTGGGTGATAATAGAGGTTATAGGCAATGGCACACCAGCATTGTTTATAGCAGCGAGCCCAGTCAAGCACATCATGTTGAAAGTTGCTTAAAAAGTAGCAGCTCAATCCCGGGCTGTGGTGGATATCATGGTAGACCATCTTTCAAGAAGAATGTTTTAGAATCTGGCGGGTATGGTAGCCGTGGTGGTAGTTACGGTAGATCTTCTAGTTCATTCCCTAGCACTCATTATGGGGTGGTAAAAGTGGTGGTCATCTTCTCGTACCTGGGCCAACAATTTATGTCAATGCACCAAGCTTCAGTCACAGTAAGCCATTCTCTAGGTTTGGCTACCAACAATATGATGTCGATGGGGCTTATAAATGAGTAGTTGTAAGCTATCAAGAAATTGCCCCCAACATATATCAGAGGATACATATGTGGTGCATTCTGTGGAGCAGCTACAATTTATTCAATCCTACATAGTTCATGGAATGAACCAACAAAAAACTCCACATGGTATTGACTAGCGAATGTTGTATCCTTGTTATTCCGTTCTAATACATGTTTTGTTATCTTAGTAGCTTATTTACATTTGTAGCAATTAAGTTATATGCACACTCAATCCTGAGATAGTGCTAGTGCACATCAACATTCTGCATACGTAGCAAACTTGGATCGAAACTAGAACTATAAGTTAGGGATTTTTTTTTTTTTGGGGGGGGGTGTTGAAAACAATTCATGGAATATGTGTAGAATGTCAAAACATAGTAAGGAAGAGGTGGGGGGAAAAAACACTTCTTGGGCTCCAAAACCTTGATTTCAAGTCTAAAAGAAAACACTTCCAGATTGTGTTCTCAAGACCAAGAACCTTGCTTTTGGAGTATTGAATTTCTTTTTGGAGAATAGATATGAGTAAACATGGTTATGTAGTTTCTATGATGGATATTAGTTGCTGAATAGCATTCACGTTAATCAACAAATATCTTCACATATAAATCCTTAAGCAAAAACGAAGACATTCAACATTGGGACGGACATCTTTAGTAGGCAATTGTTAGTGTCAACCAGAATTAGGGCCTAAGGTGTAGCCCCACACCCTACCACCCTCTAGTAAAAAAAAGGGTATTTGGGTAATTTGGCACTACTCTAGTAGAGGCAACTTAGGCAACGTTTGTTTGTTGAATCTGAAGTGGGGTGGGAAAAAGTCAACTTTTTCATGAAATCCCAAAGTATGCCTTGTTTGGTTCAATGGGGTGGAAAAGTTGGCAGACAAACTTTGTTAAATTAAGAAAGTTTTTCTACTGATGTGGCATGCTACTTTTCCCACCCCCTCCCTTTTCTAAGTACCACATATTTAGTGGGACTTTGTGAAAAAGTGAGGAAAATAATAAAAGTGACCCACATTTGAAACTTTTCCACAAAATACTTTCATTTTCTTTCCTTTCCTATTCCCCTACCCCACTACATATGAGTCCCACATGTTTATTTTTTCCACCCGACTTCTGCAAACAAAATGCGCCTTAGGGTTTTGTTGGATCCAGTATGTTAGTAGGATCTAAAATCTACTTTTATTTTTGAATTTGAGTCCTTGGTTGCCAAGTTATTGAAAAGCCTAGTTAGGGTAGGAGTCCCAAGTAGAGAGATATTCCCTTAGTTAGAGTCCACTTCTTACAAGGAGCCTACATCTACTTTTATTTTGCAATTTGGATCATTCTAAGTTGAGATATAATAGAGTCCATGTTTGAATATAAGTCTTTAGTCCAAGTAGAAGTCCCAATTTGATTTATTTTCCAAGTTTGAGTCCTAGTATGGGTTCCTTCAATATAAGGCTATAAATATAGCCATATACTTGTAAATAATTCAGTTTTCGATGATTATTGAAGTTTGAGTTGAAGGAGCAAGGATATGGAGTCATGGGTTCCCTAAGAGAACTTGCAGCCGCTCTGTGATTGAGAAGTCTGCAGAATTTCAAAACTTTTAACTCCCTTTTTCCATTTACAGGTACAAGAAACCCCACCGCCAGCCTAAGTCTCTCCCCTCTTCTTTCTTCCATCCGTAGAATCTCTCCCCCATCCTCAACCCTAATTTTGCAGTCACAGACCCCCCCCCCCATCGCACATCACCCTCCCCCCTTCCACTACCCAGCGCAATACTCCTTCCCCCCCCCCATCCCTATTCCTTAATCCCCTCCCTCCCCCAGCCCTAGATCTTTTTTCACCAGCCCCCCTCTCTTCTCTTTTTCTTCTTCTTCTTTTTCTTCTCCTCCCTTGCGCCAGTGTTGGAATTTCCAGAATTATTAAAACCAGAATTTCTCCTATACCCTAACCCCGAGATCTTCCAAACCCATGACTCAATACCTACTCCCCTTTAGGAATCCAAATCCCCTCCTCTTCCCCTACCTTTGATTCCCCATCTCAGCATTTCCCTATTCCTAAAACCTTAGAAAACCCTAACTTCAGCTTCTTCATTCAAGCCCTAAAAACCCTAACCCTACTTTCACACATAACTTCAAACCACTCATCCAAACCCTAAACCCTTTTAGGATCATCCTCCCTAAACCTCCTAGACACTCAACCCTAACCCCAACCGTAGACCATCTCCTAGAAACCCTAGAATTTAAGAAACCCTAATTTTACAAACCCTAGTTTTTTGAATTCAATCTGAAAATTAAAGTTCAGTCAAATCAGATTTAACTCTCCAATCTTTTATCCCTAATTCAGCCTGGCCGAATCCTGTTCTCCTTTTCCCTTCAACCCCAGTTCACCCTAGGCCTTTAGAAGCCCTAACCGCAGGGTGTGCTCAGCCCTAAACTGCTGTTGTAAACCTTTGAACTATCCTAGAAGACTTAATTACTGGATGAACAAACCCTAGTTTACTGCTAGATCAATTGAGTGAGATCCTGAGGAAGAACCTTAGAATTAGGGCTTGCATCCATTCTTAAACCCTAGAGCCTTGGTTCACATCAATTGTTGTCTAAACCTTCCTGTTTGTTTTATGCATACAGAAGTGTTATTAAGACTATAACCATTTGATCAAAATTATCTTCCACCACAACAACAAGACAAAGAGAGAAAGGAGGGGGAGGGTGTGGATTGTAACCTATTTCCTTAAATTGTAGGGAATCTTTTGTCTGTCAACATGCTACAAAAATCCTTGAACCACAGGCCCCAAAAAAGCAAACAGAGAACCGGATGGTGATTCCAATGTACTCTACAAATCCATTACCCAACTAAACAATTCTAGCTCAACTTCATTAAATTGATACTCAAAAGAAGTCTACACAAGGCCTCGAGGGAGATAAGACAATGTAATCCTCAACTAGGAATAAATGCAGATACCTCCAAGGCATGAGGATGAGCGAACCAGTGAAATGTGACATGGAAACCTATAACCCTCAAGTTGAAGTTTTGAAAGAAAGGATGGACAAGAAAACCTTGAAGGATATAAAATTCTATTCGACGAGGAATGTTTCCTACAAAAGGCAGTTCAATAGCAACAAACCCTGGTGGAAAATATGAAACACATGAAGACCATTGTATGCCCTCCAAAAATTAGCTAGAAAATAATCAATGATATAATAAAACAGTGCTATAGTCGCAAATCATGGCAAATATCACATTCGAAAATACACAGAGATTCATCTCATTAGTAATATGTTAAACGGTATTAAGCTCTGAATCATATAGAACAATCATAGAATTCGATCTGAAAACTTAATCCACAAGTTGAAGAAAGAAAAATAACGGTAAGAATTTGAAACTATAACAACAACTAGGAAGAAGAATAAGTTGGAGAAGTAAATTACTCTGCAGGAGAAGACATTGAAGAACCAGAAGCCAAACGAACTCCCTCAGAGTTAGAAATTGGGATTTCTCTTCGCTTCACTGAGGAAAGAAAAGAGAAAAATCGTTTAAACGGAGACCGGTTGCTGTTTAAACTCTTTAAAAGTTTTCCTTGGCCCAGAAGCTTCTGTTTGATGAGACCCCACTCCGGCTGGGGATCTTTCAAGGTGGTATGAAAAGACGACACGTCGAATCGTTATATCAGACGGCTTAGATTGACTAATGTATCCATCAGAAGATCTCCAGACAACACGTCGAATCGGTTTTATCAGACGGCTTAGATTGACTAATGTATCCATCCGAAGATCTCCAGCCCACATTTTTTCTTTTTTGCGTCTATGCGGATATTGCACGTGCAGGTGTTAGGACTCGACACGTGTCATGATATTAATCCAACATATAAATAAATAAGGTCAAATAAATAAAGTCAAATTCCCAATTATAAAGCACATGCAAGATTGCTAAATGAGTGAGATTAATACCTTTTAATGAAGAGGTTGAAAGTTCGACTTTTGAGCTCTCTTGTGCCAAAAATTGGTACTTGAAAGGGTTATGCTAAAAGATTTTTAATATACACACTCTTATGACATGTGAATTAACGACTTGAAGCCCAAACGACTCATGTTCGAACAAAAAATGAGGATTTCATTTGAATCTAGACCCTGGCCATCTGGATGTTGCCGCCCTCATCATCGGTGATCCAATTTGAATTGTTAGAGTTTTTTCTTTGTGAAGAAAAATAAACAATAGAAGCAGCTAAAGAAACCCAACGTTACATATAAAAATAAGTTTGAAAACAAAGGGTCTGCTCCTTGTTGCTATTGCTAAAGGTAATGAGACTCTAGTCTAATTAGAAAAACAATTATCAAGTCGGATTTCAAGCAAATCTTGAGAATCCCAATTTAGAATGTCACCGGAGAGCCCTGCTAGGAACTTTTAAGAGATGCGCGGGTCCGAAACAGAGGCCAAGACATTGTCATCTTAAGATTAAGAAGCCACATCCCATATTGTCATTTTTTTTTTTTTTTTTTTTTTTTTTTTTTTTTTTTTGATAACAATCCCATATTATCATTCATGGAGGATGAAATGAAAGATTAAATGTTGCAGAAACGATAGAGTTCAACAGAGGTTTTTGTGTTGTAGGCGACAATAATGAAGGAGATCTAATTTGAGATGGTGATAGAAATCACCTAAACTTATTTGTTCCTTTTTTTTTTTAATTAGATAAGTCACATTTAGTGTTAAACATGGGTTAGATTTTTTTTTTTTTTTATTTTTGTAAAAAATAACAACGCAAATGTACATTTAGGGCTGCAACTGGGCCGGGCTAGGCCGGGTTTTTGCAATCCCAAATCTATCCCTATATGTTATAATGTGAGTCCATTCCCCCCTGACCCTTGTTCAGGGCCAAGGATTATTGTCCCTAGCCCTAAGCCTTATAGGGCCAAGCCAAGCCCATTCCGGCCCTAATTGGCCTTAATTGGGCCGGGTCAGGATGGGTTCACCTTGATTGGCCCTAACCCTAATTGGACCTAATTGACCCTGGCCCTAACCTTGATTGGCCTTGATTGGCCTTGTCCCCCTGATTGGCACTGTCCCTAGCCCTGATCAGTCCTAATTGACCCTGACCCTGGCCCTGACCTTAATTAGCCTTGTCCTTGGCCCTGATTGACCATATCTTGGCTCTAGCCTTAATTGGTCTTATCCTTGGACTTAAATTATCAAATATAAATTCATAAAAATAATAATAGAAATAATAAAAATAAAAGTATTATAAGTAAACTAAAAATAAAATTCATAGAAACATAAGAGGATTCAAGCTCATACAAAATGATAAAATAGTCAATAAGATGATAATGTTACTTTAAATATAAATTAATTCATACTATACTGATCTCTAAGGGCCTATTTGGTTATATGAGTTTGGAGATTTTAAATATATAGAGATTTCAAATTTATGGAGTCATAATTTATAAAATTAACTGTTTGGTTAATTGAATATGTAGAATGAATTCTATGGATTCATCTGTAATTTTCATGAATGTACAAATGTTTAGTGTTTTTATAGTAGAGATGAAATCTTTGGATTTCACCCTATGCCCATAAATCTACAGATTCACGTTTTTAGTGTAAAAAGATGAATCTCTAGATTTCATGAATCTAGAGATTTTCACAACCAAACGGTTATAAATCTCGCATTCATGAATCTAGAGATTTGAAATCTCTGGATTCATGTAACCAAACAGGCCCTAAAAGTCTCTCATTGCTTTGATGATGGAAATTGAAAACCTGTCTCATTACTTGGTAATGGAAATTGAAAACCCCTCCCATTTGATATCTTTATTCAACCAAAAAAAAATTCATATTCAAAACTTTGTTAACAAGTAAATCAACGATAATTTAATATTAAAGAAAATTATATTTTAGTTACAAACATAGCTATCTGTCCTTAATAAAGGTTTTTTTTCTCTCTCTCTCCTCTCTCTCAAATATCACATTGGAGGCAAAATAAAGATGTCAATATTCATGATGAGAAATTGGGGTGTAGATTTGTTAGATATTAATTCTCTATATACTAACTTTTATTATTTATAATATATTATCTCATCATAGTCAAAAAAAAAAAAAAAAAGAGATTTTTTGGAACTAAAAATGACTTAGTTCAAAAAATAAAAATTATCTTAAAAGTAATATAAAAAGTGAACTCATAGTCTAATATGATCAAAAAATTTTGGATGCTTACATCCGTAACGAAGATATAATTTTTTTTTACTATTTTTTTAGAAAACATGATCATGTTATTAAAATTTAACACATGTCAAATATTCACCCATGTGGATTATAATTAATTCCTCTCCATATGGTTGGAGGGTCCAAACTCAAATCAAAGCCAAAATCATGGGCCTAGATCAATGCCAATATTAAGGCCAATATCAAGGCCAAAATCAGGCCAAGATCAGGGTCAGAATCAAGGCCAAGATCAGGGTCAAAATCAATGCCATAATCAGGGCCAAGATCAGAGTTGAGATTAGGGTCAAAATCATGGCCAAAATCAGGGCTAGAATCAATGTCAGAATCAGAGCCAGAATCAGAGCCAAGATCAAGGACCGGCCAAGTTGGGCTGGGCAGACAAGAGAGTAATCCCAGGCCTGCCCTTAGCCCTAGTTCAGGGCCAGGATATTTTGGCCATAACCCGTCCTTAGGGCCAAAATCTTTAGCCCAAGCCCTATTCGGGCTTAGGTGGGCTTAGGGCAGGTCAAGGCCGCCAGGGCCTAACTTGCACCCTTATGTACATTGCCTTAACAAGTATTATAATTGTGAAATAATCGTTCTCTCAAGAACTATAAAGTAAACATCAAACTAATTATACCAATTTTATTCGAACAACTAATAAGAAATAAAATTATTCTAAACCAATTTGCAAATTTAAATTTAAATTGAGACACATTAAAAGCTAAAAACCTAAGAGTCAATTTTCACCATAACTAATCCTTCCCACCCTTTGATCCATCTTATAGTCTAAAATATTTTTTTCTGATTGATACTCAAGACTCCCTTCCCTATCTACTAGTCTCTCTCGGATACTAATAGAAATTCATTCAATTGCTAACCCACTATATTTCTATGTGAATTAAGGGTCTGTTTGGTTTTATGAATCTAGAGATTTGAAATCTATTGATTCACAAATGGAAGATTTATATCCATTTGGTTGTGTGAGTCCCTGGATTTATGAAATCTAGAGATTCACCTTTTTACACTAAAAATGTGAATATGTAGATTTATGGGTATGAGGTGAAATCCAAAGATTTCACCCTTTTATAAAAGCGTTAAACATTTGAATCATGACTCCGTAAATGTTTTTTTAAGGATGAATCTACAAATTTCATTCCAAAGATTCAGGCTAACCAAATAGTTAATTTTATGAACCATAACTCTATAAATTTGAAATCTCTAGATTTTTTAAATCTCCAGACTCAAGTGACCAACAGGCCCTAAAACAACTAAGTGATCATTAAATTTTATGGATGGGAACAACTACACAAACCATGTAAGTATATTTCTATCCTACATGTAATTCATGGCATTACTCTAACGAACTAAATACAAAATTTCCTATCAATTCATTATGATTAACGAATCAGTTGATTAGTAATCAATTAATCAAAAGAATTAAGAACATAAATAAAAACTCAATCAATGAAAACAATTTTCAGAACTCTATTAATGAATCCAATAGTGAAAAATCAAAGTTGGACTACATTTGATCCCTAGAAAAATTAGCTTAGTTCATTCTAGAAATTAGAAACATCACAAAGACTTCGAGAACATTGAAAGAAGATGAAAAAAAAAAAAAACTTATTCCCAAGCTCCAAGTCTTCTTCTCACTACAAAAAAACTATTTTTGGCGATGGTTCAAACCATCGCCAAAGGCCTCCAAACTGTCGCCAAAAGTATTACACTATAATTTACGACATTTTTTTACGTTCGATTGGGAAAATACTTTTGGCAACGGTTAATCAAAAAACTGTGGCCTAAAATATCATTTTCGGCGACGGGTAAAAGTATAGTGTCGCCAAATATCGCAAGTATTGGCCGGGCAAAACCACACTATTGTGCGACGGTTTATAAGAAACCGTGGCCGAAACTACATTTTTTGGCGACGGTTTTTCATAAATTGTCATAAAAAATAATTTTTTATTAGGGTAGATATCACTTACCTCCCCTCTTAGCTGGACAAATAGCACTTACACCCCCTCTTAGTTGGATAATATCACTTACCTCCTCTCTTACCTAGCAAATATATCAAACACCTCCCCTATGTTAACTTTCTCGGTTAAATTTAACTTTTATTGTTAAATATTTTTCTAAAACCCCAAACTACCCTTGGCTAAAAATATTTTTTTATTTTAAACCCTAAATTATTGTAATTACCCTAGCAGTTAAACTACTAAATTATCCTCAATTAAAATAATTATTAAAAATCAAAACACCATAGTTAAAACCCAAATTATCTTTAATTATTAAAAACCCAACATACCCTTTTTTTTTTTTTTAATTATCAAACAATTGAAAAAACACCTATTACTATCAAGTAAAATAAAAAATGCAATTAAAAAAGAAAAAGGTATGTTGATAAAATTAAACTCGTACTTAAAAAAAAAATACTACTATCAAGTAAAATTAAAAATGCAATTAAGAAAAAGGGTATGTTGATAAAATTAAACACGTACTACTATTTTGGGTTTTTTTAATTGTTTGATAATTAAAAAAAAAAAAAAGATATTGGGCTTTTAATAATTAAAGATAATTTAGGTTTTAATTATGGTGGTTTAATTTTTAATAATTATTTTAATTGAGGGTAATTTATTAGTTTAACTATTAGGGTGATTATGGTAATTAAAGGTTTAAAATAAAAAAATGTTTTTAGCCGAGGGTAGTTTGGGGTTTTAGAAAAATATTTAACTGAAAAAGTTAAATTTAACTGAGAAAGTTAACAAAGCGGAGGTGTTTGATATATTTGCTAGGTAAGAGGGGGATGTAAATGCTATTTGTCCAGCTAAGAGGGGAGGTAAGTGATATTTACCCTTTTTTTTATTATTTGCTTAACGTTTTTTGCGACGGTTCAAAAAGTAACCGTCGCCAAAAATAGTATTTTTTTTAAAAAAAATTTGATACGAATCATCATCCTAATCCTTTAATAACATACACCTAAAAGTGACAAATAACATTTAAAATTATCAAAATCTTAATAACATGCACTATTTTTCATGTACTAAAATAAAAATAAAGAAAAAATTTGTATTACAATCAATCATTATATAGTACAATGAAAAATTGTTAAAGTTAGCCTATGAAGTACATGGATCACTAGCAATTCCAAATGAACAAAGATATATAACATGTTACTACAACAAAGGGAGGAAAGAAAAATATTAATATTTTTACAAAAGTTGCTTTGAAAATGACTGATGTAGACTAATGCCAATGTTAAGTGCCTCCACAAACTTGGATATCAATTGCATCAAGTTCATATCCTCTAGATTGACAAATCAACTTTCTCATTCACTTATGCATCAATTCAAATTTCTAGATAAGCAAATTGGATTCATTTTCCATAGTTGAAACACACAAAGAAAATTCAGATGATTTCATATAGAATAATAACCACTACATGTGTTAATATACATCAAGGCAAATCCATATCCATATATTGAAGGGTTTAAAATTCCTATAGGATGAGAAGGAAATAGTTGAAGGGTTGGTTCAAATTTTAGGAAAGGATTGAGAACTTCTCCAAAAAACTCTTTTTTCTTTCTTCTTGTTCTTTGATTCTTTTTACCACTCTAGGACCAATTTGAGGATAAACATCAAACCTCAGTTTTAATATGATTGGTTAAAAACTGAGAGAGATTGATATTACTCTTCTATGCTAACCAGAAGTATATCAAAATAGTAATGCTAGGGAGGTCAAAATAGAACAGAACTCAGAACAGGTGAGACTAACCCAACAGGATAATCAAAACCCATCAAACAGGGCCGATGAAATACTAGAAACTTAGAACAATTGACTAGTTATATGCCAAAAAATAGTTTCTTACTGTTGGTTGGATCTCTAGAATCAGAACCAAACTTTGATAAAACCTTAGATTAGATGGTTTTCAAAGGAATAATAAACAAACAGCATGACTGATATATAGTAGTAGCAACTGAGGATCAAATATCACCAAATAGATATAAAAAACTTGCTTAATTCAAGTGACCAAACAGATGTTTTAATAGAACACAAGGTTTCTACTTGAATATTGATTGCAACAAAGAATAACCCAAACAAAAAATCAGGCAACTCAACCACTAAAATCACCAACAAATGAATAATTCAATGAAGGTCATGCTTGGCACATCAACACATCACCAACCAGGTTCTGAATCACCAAAATAGTAATAGAGCCACATCACCACATTACTAAATAGCCATAGCAGTTCGAATGGACAAATCATGGGTGGTACAATCTCTAAAGCTTTATTTGTTATAGATAACAGAATTGAATGGAACTCAAGGAACAAACAAATAAAAAGAATGAATTGAAAAAAGAAAAAAAATGTAGGTAAACAACCCCTTAATTATGAAGTATCCCTACTACCTGAAACACGGAAAGAGATGGGATAGAATCCTAACAAAGTGGGAACTTCAGCAAACTAAAACTGCCCCCACAATCGGAGAGCAATTGCTGGTCTATAACATACCCAAAATAGGTAAACTGAGTTCATGACTTGAGCAAAAGCATCTGAGTAACTGAATTGACTCAGGCTCTTATTCTTCTTCAAGACTTCTTTGAGTACATTTGATTTGCATCATCGGGGCATAATAATGTCCAGCCATTGGTTACAATGTCACTATATATTGAGGGAAGGGGGAATTGAAACTCAGCACAGTTTCCTAACGCATACAGCTAACTGTATAGTTAACACTTCATACGCAGAGGGAGGAGATTACAAGGGTTTAACACTAACCGGCACACAACAGGCCATTTAGTTACCACTTCACACACAGCGCCAGTATTGTCATTTTCTTGAATATGCAACTTTGCAAGGAAAGAAATACATGTGTGGATGGATTTCCCCTACTAGCAACCCAAGACCTAGCCACACCCATGGGCCAATGAATATTCAAGTTATGAAAAACTGTTGGCGAAAATTCATATATGGTGATGCTTGAAAAAAGAAGCGTCGCCAAAAATGTGTTTTTGTGTAGTGGGAACTCTTGTTGATCAAACATAACAATTAAAATTGAGGTCCAACCTAATAAATATTTCCCTATAAAAATAACACTTTAACAGACCCCAGTCCCAGCTAAATGTAATTCAACAAGAATTTGCATTTTATTTAAAAATAACCAAACATTTGCACAAGAAAATGAATAGCCAAGAGATGACAGGGGGTAGAGGGAGACAACTGAGAAATTCACCTTAACTCTATAGTCACAACAAAATATGAACATATAAAAAGGTGGGTGCCTAGACAAAGACATAAGTTGAAGGAGATCTTACCTGACCCAAGTATCTAACAAGAATATTGGCTTCAAGAGACCAGCCAACGGCATATAAATTGGCCATAGGGTAACAACCTCAACATGTTTAACCACTCCACGGAGATCTTCAATAAATGCAGCAGAATAGAACCGCATCAGAGATCTTCAATTAAATAAGGAAGACAAAGAGAGGGGAGAAGGAGGCCACAAGAAAGCTACATCTTGATATTGAAATAATCCGGGTCAAAGTGATGCAACCTCACGTATCCATCTTCACCTCCACTTGTGAAACTGCACAACAGGAAAGAGAACATTATGCGATGCACTTTTGCTTCCGTAATGCGATTCTGTTTAGGACTTGATACATATACGAATCATTCACTTCAAAATCATTAATACCAAGTTTGCATTGGCTAGTTTATTTTTGTATTTTTCGTCTTCTTAAAGAGTAATCAATTACCATAGCAGACTAAGCAATTGAAAGTAGTTGCAATGTTAGTACTTGTAAGAGAACATACCTGTGGCGTGGTAATAGGGCTATTTCTGCAGCCGTGGCTATTAAACACTACAACGCGCCACCCATAAAAAGACATTTCACACTTACATAAGTGAGTTGAACCTTGTGAACCAAACCTATCCATTACAAGTTGAGTTAATTGGGATATTTCAAGCCGAAGTTCACTAAAAGAATAGTAATCAGACCAGTATACAAGTCCTTCATTGCTTTGATTGTGAAGACATAGTAAGAGGGAAAGGACTGGGAAACCCATGAACTGCCTTACAAGGCATTTATCCCACTTATGAGCTTTGTGGGCAACAAGGTCTCCTTCGTATGGACTGCCTTGGAGCAACTAGTTGCAGTGGAGAGATGAAATGGAAAGAAAAACCATCTTGAAGAGACACAATCGGTTGATGAAAGAGGCAGAGGCAGGAGCGCCAGGTTGTTGTCAACGATTGAGGAATCTGCACGCGCACTAGAACTGTTGTTGTAATCACAATACTCCTTTAGAGCTGAAGCGTACATGAAGTGCTTTCTTTAAGGTATTTAGACACCCCGATTTGTGCAATACGGGTTCTAAAAGTGTCTTCACCCCAAGATCAGTCAGCCCAAACCTTAAAGGTTGCACCCCGTAAAGGTTTACTCAAGGTATAATTAGGTTATGTTCACTGCTTAACAGAATAATAGGGAGAGAGAGAGAGAGAGAGAGAGAGAGAGACCCAAGTCCCAAGTCCCAAGTCCCAAGTCATATAGATATATTAATATTAATATATATATATATATATATATATATATATATATATATATATATATATATATATATATATATATATATATATATATATATATATATATATATATATATATATATATCTATATAATCATGGGTGGGTCACTATAGGGTTCAGGCAAATTAATAATACATGGGCCCTTATTATATATAAACCATATCAGATCCTCTCAACCCGATGTGGGACTAAATAAAACCATGGATAAAAGACACAATTAAAATAAATATTTATATAAAGTTTTAAACATATTTACAACACAGGTAGGCAGCATTATCTCTGGGCAGTCAGGCATAGTCACTGCACATAAAGGAGAATGCATCGGAGTCAGTCTGTAGTGTAGACTGACTATAGAGGAAATATTAGGCAGGAAGAACAACACTTGAGCTAGAAAAACATGGATGTAAATTGTTGACGATATTGACATAAAGAAACATCAATTACCAACTGGCAATTATTGAAGTTGTATTTGGAAATATTTTAACATGACATACCCACATCTTTTAATTTAACTATGAGCACGTTTAATATTGTCTTAAGACCTTTAGAAAGCAGAAACTTATATGTTTGCATTTCCCTAACTCAAACTTCTGCCAAATCTGAAGAGCATTTACATTAGTTCTTTAATTTTGGGTGTGTGATGGCTGTTATACCTTGGGGTAAGGTTGTGATTTCCTAATGAGAAAACTTTTTAAGCATCAAGAACCACTGACCACTCAAGAAGTAATCACAGTTTCATATGCAAGCATAAATTATAAGCTACTGCTCACCGGAATGACAGAATAGAAACCATTAGGAATTGATCCATAAAGCATTCCGGTAGCCCAGAGGATTTGTGAAGATGTTTGAGATGACAAGTCATCCTCTTTGTGATTGCACTTCAATTCATTACTAAGGGCAACAGGATGGAAGTTTTCAACTGTTGGAATTTATTAATATAATTAATAAATTAGATGCCCAAGGGTAAATCTAGAAACTCACATAATAGGGCAGTTACAGGATATAGGTTATATATTTGTAACCACTGCATCACTTGAGGAAGAGTGATTTCATTCGAACAAGAGTTTTTCCAGAAAAGTGGCGGCTCTATCTCTCTCTCCCTTTTCTCCAAGACATGCAGGAAGGAGAAACTCATTGGAGGTTTCCTTCCTTTGCTTTAGATCACTCTTCCATCTTCTTTCGACACAGCATTGGGTTGTGGAAATTATTCCCTTTCCTAGTGATTGTGGAATCACCCGGTAGAGCTTTGGTGGTAGAACGAGAACGTGGATTCAGATTTACTTCCGCTGCATATACTTCATTATTTAGGAAAGCAAATCCAGGTAAGGATCTTTCCCTTGTCAATTAAATTGAATTGATATATATGGAGTATTACCAACATTGGCATCAAGCCGTGGTTCCCACGATTCTTGGTTCCTCTCCATTGTTTATTTTCATTGTATGGATCCAATGGGAGGATCAAAGGTTTATGAAAACCCACGGAGAATCCAGGGTTTAATACGAAACCCATGGGAAATTGTTAGGGTTTTTTGGAAACCCTTATGTTTTGGGTTTGGATCTGAATAGGAGGATCCTTGTAAATTTCCCTTATGATTTTTTGCATGAATTGATAATCCATGATAAATATATTTTTTTAATATTTATTGCTGGATTTTTTCATGTGTTTTTGGATGATTTTTTGGGTGAAAAAAACGTGTTTTACCGTTTTTTGGAAAAAAATTCGTTAATGAAAAAAATTTGAAAAACGTTGTTTTTTGGTAACTCTGGACCAGACCGACGACCGTCTGGTCAGATGGTTGTCCGTCTATTGTCAGACAGTACACAGTGACCCAGACAGATTTTCAGTCTGGGAGACGGTCATCCGTCTGGACCACCATTTGGTCCAGACGGATGACCATCTGGTTGTAGAAAGACAGACGGATTCCTAGACGGAGAGCGGTCTCAGAATCCGTCTGAATTTTTGTCCATTTTTTTAATGTGTTTCTATTTACTGGACATCAATGGCTCAAAATCCTGAGCTCCATAAGGGATGACCTGATGCTTTGGTTTGAGAAGCATAGGACTGCAAAGTCTTTGTGGGAGATACTGTGAGCCATTGATGTCCAGTAAATAGAAACACATTCAAAAACTGGACAAAAATTCAGACGGATTCTGAGACGACTCTCCGTCTGGAAATTCGTTTGTCTTTCTGCAACCAGACGGTCGTCCGTTTGGTCCAGACGGATGACTGTCTCCCAGACGAAAAATCCGTCTGGGTCACTGTTCACGCCAAAGAATTGAGAGCATATGAAGATCTTCTTAACTCATGCTGATGATGTCAAGACTTTTGATCAAGCTGCCAAGCACCTTGAGGAGGATCGGATGTTGGCCGATGCCCCTCAAACTGAAGTACTTGCCGCTGAAGCTAGCACTAGTAAGGGTGCAGGCTTCAAACGCAAAAGAGAGAAAGCTCAACCTCAGTGGTCAAGGCAAAGTAACCAAGGTGGGAATAGAAACAAGAGTGGTTTATGAGACATGGTTTTAGAGTTGTATTTGAAAACAATTCTTTGGTTTTGTATCTAGGTAATACAGTTTATGGTTATGGTTTTCTTCATAATGGTTTTATTGTATTGGATACAATTGATAATTTATCTAATCCTAGTGATGCTTTTGTTTGCCAAAATACTGTGTGTATTGATTCTAATTTGTGGCATGGTAGACTAGGACATATTAGCTTAGATAGGATGAACAGGTTGGCAAGAGAAGGTCTCTTAGGCCAAGGTTAACTATCTGATTTGCCAACCTGTGAGTCATGTCTAGCAGAAAAAGCAACTAGAAAACCATTTAAAAAGGCTTTGAGAGCCTCTCTTCCTTTAGAACTTATCCATTCAAATGTATGTGGACCCATGAATGTGCATACTAGAAAAAGACAGGCTTATTTCATCACATTCATAGATGACTATACACGGTCTGGTCACATTTATCTAATTTCTCATAAATCAGAAGCTCTAGAATGTTTTAAGAAATTTATGAGCTTAGTTGAGAATCATTTAGATAAAAGGATTAAAACTCTTAGAATAGATAGAGGTAGAGAGTATCTCTCGGATATGTTCAAAGGGTTGTGTGATGAAAAGGGGATATCTAGACAACTTACTATTCCAGGGACTCCATAGCAAATGGGGTTGCTGAGAGGAGGAATATAACCTTGCTAGACATGGTGATATCCATGATGGCGCAGGAAAATCTACCCATCTCTTATTGGGGAGAAGCTTTGCTGATTGCAGCCTATATCCTCAACAGAGTTCCAACCAAATCGGTTCCTTCCACACCGTATGAGTCGTGGACGGGAAGGAAGTTAGATTTGAGTTACTTGCGCGCATGGGGATGTGCAGCATATGTTCCCTCTACTTCTCACCAATATGGAAAGCTTGGACCCAGAGGAAGAAAGTGTATCTTTGTGAGATATTCTGAAACCTCAAAGGGCCATGTTTCATTGGACTAGATGAGAGTGAGAGGAGAATGGAACTTGAGTCTAGGGATGCAACATCCTTGGAGAGTGATTTTCCATCTCTTTCAAGAGTTAACAAAGAATCATTGGAATTCTTTGAAATACAAGATAGTGATCTTGTCACTCAAGGGATTTAGTTTCTAGATAATGAACGTGGAGTTCATCCAGAAAATCCTAGTGGGAGTGGGAGTGCAGATGTGATAGCTACCTTAGAGGGTGAGCAATTTGATATGCACTTGCGCCGTAGTGGGCACGGGCTAGTTCCTCGTCGACGTTTAAACATAGAGGATGAAGCCTACATGGTAACTCCTGAAGAGATCGACTGTGAGATGACTTCAGTCGATGAGCATGAACCGAAGAGCGTGCAGGAAGCTCTTGCGGGGTCAAGCTCAAAGGAATGGTTGAAAGCAATAGAGGAAGAGTTGGAGTCAATGAAAGTTAATCATGTTTGGGACTTGGTTGACTTGCCACCAGGCCGAAAGGCAATTGGGAACAAGTGGGTTCTCAAGATCAAGAGAAAGGCGGATGGATCTATTGAGAGATTCAAGGCTTGTTTAGTGGCTAAGGGCTACACCCAACGAGAGGGCGTTGATTATGAGGAAACTTTTTCCCCTGTGGTTAGGTTTGCCTCAATCCGCCTCATACTAGCCATTGTTGCTCAGTTGGACTTGGAGCTTTATCAGATGGATATAAAAACTACTTTTCTCAATGGAGAACTTGAGGAAGAGATCTATATGGATCAACCTCAAGACTTTGAAGCTAATGGACTTAAGCGCAAATTGTGCAAGCTTAAGAAGTCCATATATGGCTTAAAGCAAGCATCTAGACAGTGGAATGTGTGCTTGCACCAAGCTATGATGAAAAATGGTTTCTGACACATCCTCCCAGCCGGTACCCTATCTAGCATACCCGAGAGTGTGATCCACTGCCCGAAGATCAGGTATCGAGTAATCAACCTCCCACATAAACAATAACATAATCATGAACAATAAATAATAAAAGTGCGGAAGATAAACCATAGATCCAAATAAGAAAAAGATGAATCATATATAACTCAGAGTACTAGATATAATCAGAGTGTCTAAATCAGATAAGTAAAGTGAGGCGAAATCCCACTCTACAACCAGCGGAAAAGTAGTTCTAAAAGAGAATAAGCAAGATAGAATCTAATCCCAATAGCAGGTACAATAGGTAACTAAATTGTTCTTAATCTTATAGACAACATCCCTATAAGTATAAATCTCATAAACATCACAAGGGCGCTTCCACTCTATGGTCGGACTAAGCATCGTACGGAGCATAACCACTCGCGGGATCTTCAGTGTAATTGTTGTAACCGCAATCACCTTCCTGGAGATATGCCTCTTCTCCTTGCGCTTCTTCATACGGGCCGTCATGATATTCGAACCCGTAGAATAGTCTAACAAACATTGTACAATAAAGGAATGAGTTTCAAAGAAACTCAAGAAGGCGATTAAATCCATAATAACATAAATGGCAGGATTTCAGAACAAACATAAATGCAATATGGTATGAAACAAACAATGAATGTATGAATCTAACTCTACATATGCTGGTCTCTATTGGCAGACATGCTTTAAGTCATAGCACCATACTTCTTTGGGTAGGTTAATCACACAACGCCTTTTGGTAGTGGGTCCGGCATCCCTCAGGACATTCCATGGCTGGGGGTATAGGTCACCACTCTCTCACATCACCATTGGTCTAAGTACCGGCGCATGTCAGGGTAAAGCCTAGCCAAATGCAAGTCTTCTACTTAGTTACATCAAGTCAGATCCAGATACGTCCATTCCTCGTCCCTGACGATCCTTTCCGGTATCCTTCACACTAGAGTCCTCATAGTCCCTGACTACGGACTCATCAACCCTATTGGTCATCCACATATGGTAAACGGGAAGCTCTCACGTCCTCTCACGGGTTGGTTACCGGTCTTAAGCGCCCGTGAGCCCAAGTCTATCCATATGCAACCCTACCAATAAATGGCCCCCACAATGTGATTCCTGTCCTCTCACGGGTTGGTTACCGGTCTTGAGCGCCCATGAATCCCCATTGCTACCACGGGTCGTTCGGTCTCAATACCCCTCCGATTAGGGTCTGACATAACGAGACATCCTAGCCAAACACTACTAGACAGTCCTAGATATGTCATCCAACAGTTTAGGAAGGTGTCCAGAGGGCATCTCCGGAAACATCCCATAATATTCCCGTAGTTGTCCAAGGACAGAAGTGTCAAAAGGACACCTCTCCTTTCCAAACCATACTTAAGCATACACAAGCATCAATTCATATCATCACATATATGGAAAGAAATCAATAATTACAATCAACTTGTATATAATTGGTAAGTAAATCATACATGAGTCAATTCAATATAAATAAGTAATGCTACTGATATCAAGACAATTACACACAGTAGTATAACATTATAAGAATCTAATTAAAGAAATAATTTAACAAGATTCAAATATAGAAACTAAGATATGCAATTTATGTTGTTAAAGAAGTAACCATCCTTACCTTTTATAACTTGCAAAGGAATCCTAAGAAATCAAGTAAGATCTTGACAAACTTGAGAAGAAGGTCCTAAACAAGTGTATACAACATATTAGGAAAGATCCCTAATAGAAAGATACCAAAACATCCAAAACAGACCAATTCTGGAGTTGCTGTACTCATTGGTCGAGTGGATTGGTCGACTGGTCCAGTCGACCAATCAGTCGACCAATGCAGACGATAGAGCCTATAAAATCGGAGTTTTAAGATATAAAATCCGAATTTGGTGGTTCAAAAGGGTACTAATCAAGGGGTAAACTACATTAGTAGTATCCTAACATATAGGGGATCTCAAAACACTAATCAAATCAAGTCATCAAGATACAAATTAGGAAACAAAAAGTTACCATAATTAGATCCATCATGGTTCTTGAAGAATTCAAGATAGAAATCAAAGACAAGAACAATAGGAGAATGAATCACTGATTCAGGTAAAGGTATCATGAAAAGCATACTTAGATCTTCAAGAAAATAGACCTAAGAGCATAAATCTAAATAAGGAAACAAAACCTACCATATATGTAACTATCATGATTCATGAAGAAAACATGGTATGGTAGAAGAGAAACAACTAGAGATTGATAGATCATGGATCATGAAAAGAAAACACAGCAATTGACTACTAACATGATCAATATAGTAGATCTAAGGAGATTAGAATTCAAATCAAAAGATAAACAAAGACTAGATCATGGTTTGATCATGATTCCTTCAAAAGCTTGCAATGATCATGGTTAAGATCATTGCATTAGCCATTAATCCTTAGGAAGATCATGAGAGACAAGTCCAGAGATGTTTGCAACAGAGAATGCAGCATCTCCTCTACTGTCTCAACTCAAAAAGGAAAGAAAAACAGAGATGGAGAAGAAGAAGAGAGTGTAGACATACCTTTGATGCAAAAGGAAGAGTTTTGACGAAGATTCGTCAAGAAAAACACCAAGGATGCAAGGGAGATGACTTGCGAGAGGTCTTTGTCCGTTCCAAAGAGTTTGGAGGCAGAAAATACGAAGTAGACTCGAGATTGGACTTAAATAGAGCAAGCAAGACCTAATTGCCAAAGACAGCACCCATTCGTCGAGTGGATTGGTCGACTGGTCCAATCGACCAATCAATCGACCAATCCGGTCAAAGAACTCCTAAACAGGGAATTGAAGACCCAGATCAAATCCAATCCTAAAGGGGTTTTGCACATATATCAAGTGACTTACCTAATAGGTAGAAATGCCTTCAAACCATGATAGAGAGCACTCCAAGTCCATCAACTAATCCGATCTTCATCAAGATTCAGTTTCCATAAATAGAACCTCATCATCAACTCTCATGGATTCAAAGCCAGACACCAAGTCCTCCACTGGGATGGCCCAAAGCTGACTTCTTACTTTACTTCGGGTCACTGGACCTACAGATAACAAGGTTTCCGGGTCAAGGTTAGGGCTGGGTTTTACAGTTTTTCCATGCTTGAGGAAGACCACTGTGTTTACACCAAGAGATCTGATGGTAATTATGTCATTCTGACATTGTACATAGATGACATACTTATGGCTAGCAATAGCAAGGTGCTATTGGAAACCATTAATAAATGGTTGTCCTCCGTATTTGATATGAAGGACATGGGTGAAGCAAGCTATGTGCTTGGTGTCAAGATTGTTAGAAATAGGCAAAAGAGATTACAGGGTTTATCTTAGGAGACCTATATTGATAATGTCTTGACGAGATACCAAATGCACAACTGCAAACCAATTGATACTCCAGTGGAGAAAGGTTTGCATTTGAGCGTTGATATGGGTCCTAAGACTCTAGAGAGAAAACCAAGATGGAAAGAGTTCCATATTCCAGTGCAGTGGGTAGCCTTATGTATGCTATGATGTGTACTAGCCGGATATTTGTTATGCAGTGGGTTTGGTTAGTCGGTACCAATCAAACCCAGGCATAGAGCATTGGAAAGCAGTCAAGAGGATATTGAGATATCTCAGAAGAATGAGTAACTACATATTGTGTTACCAAGGATTAGATTTGCAGTTAGTTGGCTATTGCGATGCCTACTGGGCTAGAGACATCGATGAGCGCATATCAACCTCTGAATATGCTTTCTTGCTGAATGGCGGGGCCATTTCGTGGTGCAGCAAGAAGCAGGCTTGTATATCCCTCTCGACCATGGAGGCAGAGTATGTGGCATGCTCAGCTCTGGTTCAAGAGGCTGTTTGGTTGAGGAGATTCCTTCGACATACTGGAATTGTGATGACATCCAAAGAGGCTGGCCTTGTCTACTGTGATAGTACTGCAGCTCTTAGCTATTTTAAGGACCCCAAGTATCATGGGAAGGCCAAACATATACAGTTGAGATATCACTTTGTTAGAGACATTATATCAAGGAGGAGAGTTGTACTTAAGCACATATCTACTAGTCAGATGGTAGCTGACCCTCTTACCAAACCTATAGCCCAGGATGTTTTTATTTCTCATGTAAAATCATTGGGCTTGCATAGATTGTGACTTACTTTTGTACCAAGACTTTCTTATTATTGAGTAATATGAGTTCATTCCAGTATTTATTTTATTCACTTTCTATGTGATTGTGTTTCTTCTAGCATAAAACAAAATATGTCAATAGGCAAGAGAATGGCTCACTCACACGAGCATTCGCCTCTGGCGCCTTGGAGGTGAGCAGATGAGACGAATTGTGAATGACTTTGTGTAGGTCAATTCATAATCATGATGTCGCCTTGATTTGGAATCAAGATGGGTTTCTCTATTTTGAAGAGAATCGACATGAATGTTCCCACTATTCATGTTGCCTATAAGAGCCAGGTGCGAGTACTTTATATGGCACTAGGGTGGCGACAATAAAGAAACTCGGGTTAGGCACAATAGGTTGCGATTAGACTAAGACCTGTATGGTGTTGAGATGGACATACGTTCTATTGTATATAGAATGCTCCACCATAGCACGTATATCATACTATGTGTGCTTAGCGATCATTGGAAATGAGAGGATGGATCCCTGCTCCTCTCATTGTGTGAGTCCTGGACTTTATGGTCCGTTAGTGTTCTTAGTCACTTTCGACGACATCATGAAACGAAGGGTTGATGTGGCTACTTTGGGGTGTCACCTATGGTCATGATAGATTCGACCTAAAGGGGCACTACCGGGAAAGGAGTCAATCCTAAGTGTAGTGATGGTCTGGGGCGAAAGGAAAGGTTTGATTCAACTGCACCCTAAAAGTGTTTGCTGGCACCAACTGTATGTGTTACAGTAGTGAACATTTTAAGGACAAGAAGGTGATCTCTCAGAGGGATCGAGATACCTTTAGTCTGGTGAGTTTGAATAAACCTAGGACACTGTGGTATACTAATACTTATTTGATATATTTCTTAGAGTGATGTGCCATTCCGCCTTCTTGGGAAGGTTTCTAGTTTGGAGCTCACGCGTGCAGGTATATCACCGGTCGCATGACCCATTTTGCCATTATAACTTGTGGATATTAGTGTCTTGTCACATCCTCCCAGCCGGTACCCTAACTGGCATACCCGAGAGTGTGATCCACAGCCCTAAAGATCAAGTTTAGGAACGATCATATCCATTTAGCACAATAACAAATCAAAAGCAAGAACAAATCATTGTATTATAATAAGTTAATAATAAAGTTCAAGAAAAGATCTCAAAAGAATCACTAAGAATATCAGAGTGCGAAAACATGATACCAAATCAAAAGACAACTGTAGAGTATAGTGGAAATATACTCCATAGACATATGTGGAAGGTAGATCGAATCTAAGTAAAGCTCTAAGCTAATACAAGTAAAGTAAAAGATAAGTCTAGAAGAAACAAGAGAAATCTAATTCACATCTTCAGTTGGCTCTTCTTCATCTTCAGTCTTCGTCTTCTTCACCTTGCGCTTCCTTATATGGACCGTCATCATATTTCAAACCTGCAGAGAAGTCTAATAAAAGATATGGTACAAAAGGAGTGAGTTTCGAAAGAAACCCAGTAAGGCAGTTAAATCCATAATAACATAAATGGCAGGATTTCAGAACAAACATAAATGCAATATGGTATGAGACAAACAATGAATGTATGAATCTAACTCTATGTATGCTGGTCTCTATTGGCAGACATGCTTTAAGTCATAGCACCATACTTCTTTGGGAAGGTCTCATCACACAACGCCTTTTGGTAGTGGGTTCAGCATCCCTCGGGACATTCCATGGCTGGGGGTATAGGTCACCGCTCTCTCACATCACCATTTGGTATAAGTATTGACGCATGTCAGGGTTAAGCCTAGCCAAATGCAAGTCTTCTACTTAGTTATATCAAGTCAGATCTAGATACGTCCATTCCTCGCCCCTGGCGATCCTTTCCGGTATCCTTCACACTAGAGTCCTCATAGTCCCTGACTACGGACTCATCAACCCTACTGGTTATCCACATATGGTAAACGGGAAGCTCTCACGTCCCCTCACGGGTTGGTTACCGTTCTTGAGCGCCCGTGAGCCCAAGTCTAACCATATGCAACCCTACCAATAAATGGCCCCCACAATGTGATTCCTGTCCTCTCACGGGTTGGTTACCGGTCTTGAGCGCCCATGAATCCCCATTGCTACCACGGGTCGTTCGGTCTCAATACCCTTCCGAATCGGGCCTGATATAACAGGGTATTCCTAGCCAAACACTGCTAGACAACCCTAGGTATGAAAATCAATAATTCAAGAAGGTGTCAATGGGCATCTTCGGAGAACATCCCATACTATTCCCTTCGATGTCCAAGGACAGAAGTGTCAAAAGGACACCTCTCCTTCCCGAACCATACTTAATCAATCACAATCACAAATCAATCATATCATGTACATTTACAGTATATAGAAAATATACCATAATAAGATCCATCTCATATACAGTTAACAATTAAAGACATTCATAAACTAAAGAAAGCAAGTAAATAATACAACTGTAATTGAAGTAAATACAGCAGTAATATATTCATAAAAGAATCTAACTATGGTAACAAATCCGAAAGATTCTAATATAGAAACTAAAATCACACAATCTATGCTATTATAGAAGTAACCATCCTTACCTTATATAACTTGAAGAGAATCTCCAAGGATCAAGGAGAATCTTCCCAAACTTGGCAAGAAGGTCCTAAACAAGTATATATATCATATTAGGAAAGAAACCTAGAAGGAAAGATATCAAAACATCCAAAACAGACCAAATCTGGAGTTGCTGTACTCATTGGTCGATTGGATTGGTCTACTGTCCCAGTCGACCAATCAGTCGACCAATGGAGACAGTGGCCTACAAAATCAGAGTTTTAAGAATAAAGAACCGAATTTGGTGGTTCAAAAGGGTACCAAACAAGGGGGAAACTACTATGACAGTATCCTAGTATATAGAGGACTTCAAAACACTAATCAAATCAAGTCTTCAAGTTACAAATTAGGAAACAAAAGTTACCATAATTAGATCAATCATGGTTCTTGAAGAATTCATAGTAACAATCATGGACAAGAACGATAGGATGATGGATCATTGATTGTGATAAAGAAATCATGAAAAGCATGCATAGATCTTCAAGAAAAATAGATCTAAGACTGAAGAACATGAATCTAAATAAGGAAACAAAACTTACCATAAATTTATTAGTCATGGTTCTTGGAGAAAGCATGGTATGATCAAGAAGAAAGAACTAGAGATTGATAGGTTACAACTCTTGTAAAGAAAACACAGCGATTGACTACTAATATGATCAATAAAACATATCTAAGAAGATCAGAATTTGAATCAAAAGATGAACAAAGACAAGATCATGATTCCTTCAAAAGCTTGCAATGATCATGGTTAAGATCATCGCATTAGCCATTAATCCTTAGGAAGATCATGAGGGATGAGTAGAGAGATGTTTGCAACAGAGAATGCAGCATCTTCTCTACTATGTCAGCCCAAAAAGGAAAGAAAAACAGAGATGGAGAAGAAGAAGAGAGTGTAGACATACCTTTGATGCAAGAGGAAGAAGATTACTTGAGTTCTTACGAGGGATCAACCAAGGATGCAAGGAAATTGATTAGAATGGAGTTCTAACTCGTTCCAGAGGCTTAGGAGGCAGAGGAGACGAACTAATCCCGAGATTGGACTTAAATAGAGCAACAAAGACCTAAATCTGGAAAACAGATCTCATTGGTCGGTTGGATTGGTCTACTGGCCCAGTCGACCAATCAGTCGACCAATGGAGACAGCAAGGTACAGATTGCACTGTTTTGGTCATAACTTCTTCGTTTGAAGTCCGATTGATCTGAAATTCGAAAGGGAACTTCACACAAACATACTAAGACTATCTAGCATGAATTTGACATCATCCATGGTCCAAAAATCAGTACTTTATTACTTGGGAACATGAGTTTCTAAATTGGAAACAGCATGGTTCTCATAGCAAACTCACCATGGATTCAAGGGAAGAATTAAAGAGAACAAGGCTTCTCTCTAATGGAATATCAAGAACATATCAGAGGCAAGAATAACTAATAGAAAATCAAAAGAATACTAATCCTAGAATGAGAGGAATCAAAAATAGAAACTTACTAGACTGCTTATATCAATGGTCAACATAGAAGGCAAAAATGGCTAGAAAGAAAGGGGAATTGATTCAAGGAGATGAAACACATTGGAACAGCAGTAAAGGCTAAGATCAAACATGTTAAACATTAATTAGAAAAGAAGCTACAGTAGAATGATCATGCTGTCCAAAACTCAATCAAAATCAGTGAAGAATTGAGGAGATTCACCATGTGGTTTCAAGGAATGCATAGAGTGATTGGGGGTTCACTCTAAGACATAAGGAGATTAGAGAATAGGTAGTTATAGTAGTGTAACACCTTCTCCACAATCAAAACATCAAGATAGAACAAGAAGAAAAAGAAAGAGAGAAGAAGGAGATAGAACACTGAAATCAAGGTCCAACTTCAAGATGTAACATTAAACTAACCTTTCTTCACCCAAAATAGATAGGGTGTCCTGGCTAGGTTTGGGCTGGATTTCACATCTGGGACAAAGGTGGTCTATGTATCTGATGCGTCCAAAATCTGCTCAGCCCTTGGATCTCCACGTGATGTCCTGCAAAACGAAAGCGTCAGATGTGGCCCGACCGCTGGGGTCGGGAGTCCACCTCCGAAGGCTAAGTCAGTTGATGAACTTAATCACAAATGGCTCTGCTAGAAGCACAGAGCTAATGAATGAAGAAACGGGAAAGGTGATCTAGATAGCAGGACGTTGATAGTTTGAATCTATCAGTATGTATCTGAACCTGAGTCTCAGATAGTATTCTTTTTGATCGATTGATCCCTCCCTCACCTTGTATGGTAGTGAGGTTTATATAGAGTGTACCTTTGAATCTCCTTCGTTGGATGCACTCGAGCCTTCTTCGGGTAGTCGTTGGATCTTATCAATAAGATCCGTTGAGCGATGACTTCTACTAGTTTGGGCTAGTAGAGGACTCCTGAGATAAATGTTAGGTTATGCGATAGTTATCCCTTTGATGATGATTATCCGCAGCCGTCAGTTTGAGTCTGCTGTCATCAGGGTGATTACCCTAATCCATAAGTAAGATTAGGGCACGCTTGCAGCGAGAATAATCTTTCTTCTTCAGCAAGCCATCTTCCGGCTCCGGTTCGCTCGGGAGCGATTCGGTTTTCTCCGTCTCGACCGGGGTCGAGGGTCGGACCAGGTATAAACCCGGTCAGATCATAAACTCTCCATATCACGAGCCCCCAGAGACAAGCGTTCGGTCAATCCCGAGGGCTTGGTTTTTAATCGGGTTCGTCGTCCAGGTGATGATCTCTGCGTGCTTCATTAAATGTCATATCACATTTAATGCGGTGGTCACTTTTCCTCGAGCGTTGTGAGTGTAAGGCCATGTATCTTCGTTGCAGTTGATCTGTCGTGGCTCACGTCATCCAAGCGACGGTTTCCAAACGCCTATTTCGGATTCGTGAGTTCAAACTTTCAAAACGTCTTTGAATCTTGATCGTTGATTTTGAATCAATCTCGATCGTTCAGATTCCCGAACACTCGTGCGGGAGTTTTAAAAGCGGTTCATTGTCTTCGTAGGTTTCATTCTTCCTGTCTGGAATTTGAACCTTTGTTGTCTGCTTTGCGCCTTCCTGCTCTCAAGCTTCCGTCTCACTTGAATCGGTAAGTTTCTTGGTCTTGTAGTTTCTTGTAACGAGTAATGGCGGACGATAGGGCTTCTTTAGTACCCCATGTTGGTGATAGCAGTGATGCTTTTGCTTCTCCTGCTCCCGAACAGTCGGATAGTGATAACAAAACCCTAACCGTCCTCTGGCAGGAGTTCGCTGAAGTTTCTCAAAAAGGTTTTGAAAGAAAAACCGAAACTTCTCCTGTCCTTCTCGAGTCTGGATCTTCCAAGATTGTCGAGTCTTCTAGGCAGCCTCAAACCTCCGGGTCCAATGGTGGGCCTGGCTCTGTTCCTTCCATTTATAATGGAGAAACCCTTCTTTCAGCTGTCCAAGATTTTGACCTTCCTTCCTCATATCAGGTTAGGGCTCCCCACCCTGATGAGAGGGTTGATTCATCCCTTTCGGGTGAATTTTCTCTGTACATAGATGCACTGGAAAGCGGGGTTCGCTTTCCCTTTTTTAATCCTTTATTCTCCGCAGTTTTGAATCACTGGAACATTTGTCCCGGAATGCTCCTCCCCAATAGCTGGCGTCTCATCATCGGCTTCTTGGGTTTGTGTTTTGAGCTTGGCATTACGCCATCTCTTTCTCTTTTTGTACATTTTCATGTTCTTTCTATCTCCCATCCTCCCGGATGGGTCTTTCTTTCCAAACGCAATAAGGCTGAACTTGATTGGAGGGGCAGCATCCTTGTCAAAGGAACTTGCCCTTCTAATCACAAAAGATGGCGCGAACGATACTTTTTCTGTCGAGCGCCTCCATCAGATCTTAACTTCCCGACCACCTGGAGGAGGTTTACTTCTTCGTCCGAAAGTAACCGGGGCCTTCCCTTATCCAAAGAAGACGAGGCGGCCATCAGGAAGAGCAAATCCATTCCGTGGTATCAAGAGATACATGGATATGAAATGGAGTATAACTCCATCCTTCAGTACTGGGGCTTGGCTCATTGTGAGCTTCTAACCATCATCCTTTGATTTGACTGAAGTGATATGTCTTGAATTCTGATTCTTGTCCTTCTTCTTTGCGGTGCCTCCCGAACGAACCACGAAAGCCTGCGGGTGAAGGCCGCTAGGGCCGTTGTGACAGCCGAGCAACGATCGCCTAGGGTCTTGACTGCAAATCAAGAGGCTTCTCTTCCCTCTCCCGACCCCTCTTACAGGAGTATCAGGAATATCAGGCCTGTAGGGAAGAAACCAATGGTGGAGAGGGCTAACGCCTCCTCCTCCGTCCGAACCAAGAGGAGGCATGACACAATTGATGCTCCCTCCAACAAAAAATCCAAAGCTTCGACGGATGGTGAGGAAGTCTTCATCCCCCATTGGACCCTCAAGATGACCGACAGGGTCACTCGGGATCCTGAGAAAGCTGCAGAGTGGAGCTCCCTCGGTCTTGCTCCTTCTGATCGCCAGGAGTTTGAAGCCCTGGATGACACCTCCCTTGTCGGTCAATCTACAAGGTACCGGTCTTCTTGCTTACTTTTGTTTTCATAATTTCTTATGACTTCTTCGATATCTTCCGTCTTCCCCAGAATCTTTGTGTTGAGCTTTTATCAACACATGGAAGCATTGAGCCGGGTTGGTCGCACCAGCTCTTTGCTGCAAACTTGTGAAGAGAAATTGGCCAAGGCCAATTCTGAAATAGACCAGCTGACTGCAGCTACCGTGGAGCTGCAGAAAAAGCATGAGGAAGAAGTGATCTCCCTCAAGGAAGCTCTTGAAGCTTCGAAAATTCGTGTCTCTGCTGCCGAGCGCGAGGCCAGGAAGCAAAAGGCAGCTGCCACGTTGTTTGGTGACAGCCTTGAAATCAAAAGTAGGGAGCTCGAAGAACATCTGAAGTTGGCAATCCCTAGCAAGCCCGAGCATATAAAGCCGGACCTTCGGAAGGAGTGCATTCGGAAATACCCGAACAGCGTACCTTTCTCCGAATTGCTAGGTTTCTACAACATTCGGGCTTATCGCATGGGGCGGAACGACGTTTGGGAGCGGATCCTTGGAACGATCCCCGACTTCGACACTTGCTCCTTTTCGTGAGGTATGCCACCCGGAGGTCTTTGGGAAAGTTGGTATGGATCTTCCAAAGCCGGGCTCGGGGGAGAAGATGATCCTTTTCCAACCGACCCTCAATATGAGGCATATCGAATGACGAGCCGGCACTTCCAGAGGAGAAATCACAAGCCGAGTCTCAAGTTGTTGCTTTGTAGAGGATTCAGCCGATGCCACTCTTGAGGAAGGCTCTTCTCATGGTCTGAGAAAAGTCCTCCCTACCGGGGTCCCTCGGGCAACAATGAAGAAAAGGCTTAGGGATTTGTTCTTTTGTAAAGATGTACCCTCAATTTAATGAATAGACATTTCTTTATTCATGTTGGCCTCAAAATTTCCCCGTCTCCTGCCGAAGTATTGCCTTGAATATCAAAGTATTAATGATAAAACTTATCACTTAACTTTTCATTCCTCGCCGAATAATGATCTTATAGAAATATTGTGAAGATGCGTATCGGGAAGATGCGTTAATCTTCCCCACTACTTCATTTATTGCAAAGTCCGCACATTTCCCTTCTGCGAAGTTCAAACGTTTTCCTGCTTTTGTGTACCATTCACTGTTTCCAATGAATCGGAAATACATCCATTATTTTAATGGTAGTGCGACGATTGGAGGTTTCTCTGCATCAGGTGCTCGCTTCCACATGTTTCTATGTGGCATCCCTTAGACCGTTGATCTTGCTTTTTGCGGATTTCGAAGCGTCGTTTAGATCTGGGTCGTCGGTTGTCCTTAGCCTTCAACCGTCGTCTTATACCTTAGGCTATTTAAAGCCTTCGTGGGTACTCTCCATCTATCCCGACTTCGCAAGATAGATTTGCTAAAGTGCCAAAGCAACCTTTCATCCTTCGGCTCGCTTCCGTATTCCTCGTACTCCAACGATGACTCCATCCATTTCACGAACAAGTGAGTTTTTTGATTTCTCATCTCTTTCCCCTCTTCCCCCGAAGTAAACTGCACACAGTAGTTATACTTGGGGTTTAGTTTGTTGGTCTGTCGAGAAGCTTTAGAAAACAGGGTTTCGTCCCCATTGTTCGTTGTCGTTTATTTCGTAGTATCGATCTTGCCGGTTTTTTTGTTGTTTTGCATAGTGGCTCCCAAGATCAACCCGAACTTTATCGAGCAAAATCTTGCAAGAAAAGGGTTGCGTCGGTGGTGGTTGGGGCCAGTGTGGTGGTTTCAGCTAGTGAATCCTCCAAGCGTAAGGCGGCTGCTGGCGGTGAATCTTCAAGTTAGATTCCTGCAGCTTACGTTGATGCCGTCCCTACGCCTCCCTTGCCCGAAGTGATCGCTCGTCTTTCCCCGGAAGATCTTGATCACTCCGTTGCCGATGGTGCTGCCGGCACTCCTGCTGGTGAGCCTTGTTGGTGCACCCCGAAGAAGACTCTTCGGGCATCCGAGGCAACTATGTTGGCGTCGGATGAAGGTGTGAAACCCAGCCCTAACCTTGACTCGGAAACCTTGCTATTTGTAGGTCCGATGACCCGAAGTAAAGTAAGAAGTCAGCTTTGGGCCATCCCGGGGGGGGGGGGGGGGGGGGATAGAGGACTTGGGGTGGGGGTTTGATCCCAGGAGGGTGGGGGGGGAGGTTTTTTTTTGAAAAAAGAAATTGAGGAAGAATTATTTGGTGGGGGGCTTGGAGTGCTCTTTATCTTGGTTTGAAGGCATTTCTACCTACTAGGTAAGTCACTTGACTTGTGTACAAAACCCCTTTAGGTTTGGATTTGATCTGGGCCTTCAATTCCTCATTTTGGCCTTCTTATCTGCATTGGTCGGCGATTGGTCGATTGGGCCGATCGACCAATCCACTCGACCAATGGGTCTTGTCTTTGGCAATTAGGTTGATTCTTGCTCTATTTAAGTCTAACCTCGAGTCCACTTCGTATTTGCTGCCTCCAAACCCTCTGCGGAGCGGACCAAAGACCTCTGCAAGTCATCTCTCTTGCATCCTTGGAGTTTTCTTGGCGGATCTTCGTCGGAACTCTTCTTTTTGCATCAAAAGGTATGTCTACTCTCTCTTCTTCTCCTACATCCTTGTTTTTCTTTCCTTTTTGAGTTGAGACAGTGGAAGAGATGCTGCATCCTCTGTTGCAAACATCTCTGAACATGTTCTCATGATCATCCTAAGGATTTAAGGCTAGAACAATGATCTTAACCATGATCATTGCAAGCTTTTGAAGGATTCATGATCAAACCATGATTTAATCTCTGTTAATTTCCTAATCTGAATTCTGATCTCTTTGGATCTTCTTTCATTGATCATGTTAGTGGTTAATGGTTGTGTTTTCTTTCTATGATCCATAATCCATAGAATTCTAGTTGTTCTCTTCTACCTTACTATGTGTTCTTCATGATGCATGATAGTACATATATGGTAGGTTTTATTTCCTTATTTAGATTTATGCTTCTAAGCCTTATTCCATGAAGACCTATGCATGTTTTCATGTTTTCATTACCAAAAGCAATGATCCATCCTCCTATAGTTCTTATCTTTGTTTTCTATTTCAAAATTCATCAAGATCCATGTTTGATTTATTTATGGTAACTTTTTGTTTCCTAATTTGGATCTTGATACCTTGATTTGATTAGTGTTTTGAGGTCCCCTATATGTTAGAATACTACTGATGTAGTCTACCCCTTGATTAGTACCCTTTTGAACCACCAAATTCGGATTTCATATCTCAAAACTCTGATTTTCTAAGCTACTGTCTGCATTGGTCGACTGATTGGTCGTTGGACCACTCGACCAATCCACTCGACCAATGAGTACAGCAACTCGGGAATTGGTCTGTTTCGGATGTTTTGATATATATTCTGTTAGGGATCTTTCCTAATATGTTGTATATACTTGTTTAGGACCTTCTTCTCAAGTTTGCCAAGATCTTACTTGATTTCTTAGGATTCTTTGTGAGTTATAAAAGGTAAGGATGGTTATTTCCTTAATTACATAGATAGCATGAATCTAGTTTCTATATTTGAATATCATTAATATGTTTCCTAAATTAGATTCTTACAATGATATTCTACTGTTGCATAACTTTGATTACAGGTAGCATTACTTATTCATATTGAATTGATTCATGTATGATTTACTTACCAATGTTATACAAGTGATTGTTATCTTGATTTCTTTCCATATATGGAGTTACCATATATGTGATGATATGAATTGATGCATGTGTATGCTTACGTATGGTTTGGAAAGGAGAGGTGTCCTTTTGACACTTCTGTCCTTGGACTACTACGGGAATATTATGGGATATTTCCGGAGATGCCCTCTGGACACCTTCCTAAAGCTGTTGGATGACATATATAGGATTGTCTAGTAGTGTTTGGCTAGGATGTCTGTTATGTCGGACCCTAATCGGAGGGGTATTGAGACCGAACGACCCGTGGTAGCAATGGGGATTCATGGGCGCTCAAGACCGGTAACCAACCCGTGAGAGGACGGGGAATCACATTGTGGGGGCCATTTGTTGGTAGGGTTGCATATGGTTAGACTTGGGCTCACGGGCGCTTAAGACCGGTAACCAACCCGTGAGAGGACGTGAGAGCTTCCCGTTTACCATATGTGGATAACCAATAGGGTTGATGAGTCCGTAGTCCGAGTTGGTCGGTGCCATAGGATACGCTGACTCTAGTGTGAAGGATACCGGAAAGGATCGTCAGGGACGAGGAATGGAAGTATCTGGATCGACTTGATGTAACCAAGTAGAAGACTTGCATTTGGCTAGGTATTACCACGACATGCGCCGGTACTTATACCAAATGGTTGTGAGAGAGTGTGTTGACTTAACCCCCTGCCAAGGTTTGTCTGAGGGATGAAGGACCCATTACCAATCGGCTGCTCAAGACCGGTGAAATGATCCGTGAGAGAATCCAAGATATCTTAAATGGTTGAGGATGTGAGTGGACTTTCCTAAAGAAGTACGGTGCTATGACTTAAAGCATGTCTGCCAATAGAGACCAGCATACTTAGAGTTAGATTCATTCATTCATTGTTTGTCTCATATCATATTGCATTTATGATTGTTACGGAATCCTGCCATTTATGTTATTATGGATTTTAAGCGCCTTCTTGAGTTTCTTTGAAACTCATTCCTTTATTGTACAATGTTGTTAGACTATCCTGCAGTACGGAATACTATGACGGTCCCTATGAGGAAGCGCAAGGCGAAGAGACATATCTCCGGGGAAGGTGATTGCGGTTACCACAATTACTACGAAGATCCCACGGGTGGTTATGCTCCGTACGATGCTTAGTCCGACCATTGAGTGGAAGCGTCCTTGTGCTATTTATGAGATCTACACCTACAAGGATGTCGTCTACAAAGTGGAGAATAATTTAGTTACCCAATGTACTTGCTCTTTGGGATTAGCTTTTATCTAGTTTATTCTTTAGAGCTACTTTTCCATTTGGATGTAAAGTGGGATTTTTGCTTCACTTTACTTATCTGTTTGACACTACGATTATATCTATTATTCCGTTTCGTTTATGATTCATTCTTTCATTATTGGATCTATGATTTATCTTCCGCACTCTTGTTATGGTTGTTCATGATTATGTTATTGTTTATGTGGGAGGTTGATCACTCGATACGATCTTCGGGCTGTGGATCACACTCTCGGGTATGCCGGATAGGGTACCGGCTGGGAGGGCGTGACATGATTGGTATCGAGCCCAAGGTTCGAGGAGATCCTAACCACAAAAGACAACAACTGAACATTCTGAGTCATTGATCCGAAATGACTCTTCTACTCTTAGAAGTGAATAATAGAACACTGAATTAGAAACTTGAACTTTGAGGCATAATGAGAACATTTACGAATAACATACCATAATTATACTTGAACAAATGTCACTAATGCAAGGAAAATAAAAGTGCATAATATACAATAATTAAAGAGAAACAAAATGAACTTCATTAATTTCAAAAGTTTTTACAATGATTACATCTCGAAAAGCATAAATGGAAAATCCTAAAGTACGGTCTATCTAGGTGATCTACTGCGATCTCTATATGCTACGAACTCCTGCGCTAGGCTGAGTCACTGACGCTCTATCTGTCTGTCGAGACTCCATCCTCTCGTACATCTGCTCTGTCCGACCTCCATCCTCTCTAGCATGGAAGTCATCGATCTCATCTGTGCACCAAGATCCGAAGTCTCCGGAACCGCATGTGAAGGGCCGCCTGCCTCGAAGTGTGATGAAGGAAACTCGTGATGCACGAGGCTCGGCCTCGCGCATATCTGTATCATCTCCGGCCTGATCATCACTATCGGGACCGATATCCTCTCCTCCATCCTCGATCCCTCATCCTCATCCTACGATTCATCATCATCCTCACCCTACGGACCGGGAGATCTCTCTAGCGATGTAGTCTCATCGTCGAATGGTCCGAGTCCCAATGGGGTATCCTGTGATCTAGTGTCCATCGGAGTATCCTCGAAACTCACCCCGAAATGCTGAAGATCAAAGTCGGAAGCCTCCCATAGCAAAGGTTCCGCATGCTAGGCCGCGAGAACTAAGTCCGGCATGACCTGCTGAATGATGTAGGAAAGATCGATCTCGAAGCCCATGTAGATGCGGTAAATGACCAAGGCCTCCATCATTGTGACCCGATGGTGATGTCCGGCTTTCGGCATGATGTTTCGGCCGACTATGCGACCGATAATACGTGCGAGAACCCGTCATCCGTCCGCTAGTCCACGGTGTGAAGCATCGGCGGCTATCCCATAGCGTAGAGCATATCTCGCGAAGCTCGTACGGCATCGAGATGGCTGTCCGGGTCTGCTCCTGCGGGTATCCACACACCTTGCTTTGTGGGTAGTAAGGGACACTGCAAGATCTCGGCCGGTGTCCGGGTGGAGAAGCGAATCCGAGTACGAAGGACCACTGCTCCACGAGGACAAGTACGAGTGGATGTCCACGGCCCCGAGCCTCCTGTGTAAGTAAGGTTCTTTGAAGAACAACCTCACTAGCTCCGGGTATACCGGCAAATCCTCGGTGAAGAGGTGAGTCCTTTGTAAAGTGTCGAACCTCTGCCGGATCTGAAAGGCTACGAGCTGGCGTAAGTGAAGTAGACGCCCCATCTCGATGTTACAATAGCTGAAGTAGGCCTCGTATAGAAACTCGGCTGAGGTGTGTCAAATAGGTCCGGTCTCCTAACCTCCTCTACGGGCTCGAAAGGAACGACCTCTGCCCCCTGAGAGCACCTACGATGCGACCTCGACCTCTACCTCCTCCTCGTCCTCCCCTACGCATGATGTATACGTGGAAGAGACAAGAGACAATTCCAATTAGTGCTATTTCAAGATTTGAGCCAAAAGGGTATTTTCGTAATTTTTCGGAAAATTTCAAATTTGGGGGAAATTTGATTTGAACATACTAGCATGTGCACAATACTTGGAATTTCATGTCTATGAAGTTGTTTTGATGAAAATCGATCGAAAACATGGATTAAAGCGAAAAATTCAGCAAGAAGAAATTTGGGGATTTTGCAATTTAGGTCAAAATTGGATTTTTGAAAAGTTGAAATTGGTTAAATCAAATTGTATGGACCTATCTACAATGTCATCTTGAGCATGTAGCATTTGATCTCGTGCGAAAATTTCAAGCGGTTTTGAGAGAAAACGAAATTTTTCTAAAGATATCGATTTCGATATAAAACTTTGCGAGATGAGCACCAAATGTGTTAAAACTTGTTGTCTATGCATGTCATTGTGTTTAAAACCTAGGGAATATGTTTCTAAGCATTCCTAAGCATGATTTCTAGCATTGGATACAAGTAAAGCATGGTTTTATTGAAATGCAAGCATGAGAAGATGAAAATGGAAGAAAGAATGAGAGATTTACCTTGTTTGTGAAGATGGTGTGTTGTGGTGTTGTTGTTGAAGCACTAAATCACCTCAAGAACACTTGTGGGAACTCTTGGATATTTTCCCTAGAGCTCTCTCACCTTTGGAAGAAGTTAGAATGAGGTTGGAATGTGGAAATGAGGCTTATAATGCGAATTTTCGCATTCTGTCTTCATTGGTCGGCGATTGGTCGGCTGGGTCACTCGACCAACCACTCGACCAATGGTCACGGTGACCTCATTTGCTGTTGAATTTTTGGAAAATGTGATTTTTGCCTTATGGAATATTGTTTGATGACTATATGGATATATTTGAGCATGATTTAAGTTTTCAAATCATTTGGACTTGTGGTTTATGTTGAATCTTCGAAATTCGGTATTTTGATGTTCTCGGTTTTGCGAGAATGGTTACTACGAGAAGTGGGCGTGGTGAATCCGGTGGTCATGGAGGTGGTGAAGTACCTCGGGGAGGTGGTGAAGTACCTCATGGAGGTGGTGAGATACCAAATGCTGATCGGGGTACTCATGAGATCCCTGGTGCCCCGAATGTTGGAAGTTTCGGAGATATTGCCAATATCATGGGCAATATGATGCGGCGACAAGCGGCTCGGTTCAACCGGATGTTGGTGGGTTTCATGACTCTGCATAATGAGACCCGGGCTGGTGCTAATGTGAATCCTCATGCCGCGATCCTGAATGCGGGAGGTTTTAGTTGGAACTCCTCATACTACTTTGATGGAGAGTTTTACGAAGATGCAAGTACCCACTTTTCTTGGAGTTACCAAGGACCCCTTGTTTCCTAACAAGTGGCTTCGTGAGTTGGAGAAGGCTTTCCGGCATCTGCAATGCTCGGAAGCTCGAGAAGATTTTGTTTCTTTGAGCGAAGTTGCAACAAGAAGGCTGATGCATGGTGGATTTCCACTCGTCTGTTTTGGAAGGTTTGCATGCGGGAGTTGTAACTTGGGAGTTATTCAAAGAGGCTTTTTGTATGAACTACTTTCCCGAGGCGGTGAAGGATGCAAAGGAAGGCTGAGTTTATGATTCGACTCAAGGAACTTTGTACGTGTTGGAGTACCAACGAAGTTCGAGGAGCTTCATTTCTTTGCTCAGATTCTTTGAAGGAAGACCTCGCGAAAGCAAAGAAGTTCTTCAAAGGGCTGCGCCCTGCCATTAAAGCTTATCTCACGAGTCCGGCCTATAGTGAGCTATGCTCAAGTGGTGCGAGAACTCGAAGAAGTTGGAAGAAACGAGAGAAGGAAAGTGCTCGTGTGCAAAAGCCTTGGCGATCAAGGAATTCTGGTTTGGTGGATCGCAATGACCGTCGTTATGTGAGACCTACACCCTACCCCACTCCTACCTTTCGGGCTAAGAGTGTAGGTCGGAACACGGGTTTTCGGCAGCCCGGCCGGTTTAAACGATATGGCGGAAACCGATCACCGGCAAATGCAAGTGCAAGTGCAAGTGCGAGTGCAAGGCCTTTTGTTCGGAAGCCCTCTGTTGCAGCCACCCCTGTTGGATCCGGCAATCTGTTTGCTTCTACGCAAGCAAGCTGGTCATTTTGCTCGTGCTGTCCGAAGCGGCACCTTGCACGGCTTTGCCCCGGTGGTGAAGAGTGCTCCTGCTCCTCCCTCTGGTAGAGTTTTCGGTATTTCCGATCTTGAGCGGGATCCAAGCCATGATGTGATTACGGGTACATTGTTAGTCGCTTCTATTTCTGCATTTGTCTTATTTGATACGGGTGCATCTCATTCGTTCATGTCATCTGCATTCATCAAGAAGACTAACCTAATCCTGAGAAGTTGTCTAGTTGTTTATTGATTAGTACACCTCTTTGGTCTGTTGTGAAACTAGATAAGGGGTTATCTAAATGTCTGTGTTGATTGGTGAGAAGAACTTGGAAGCCAATTTTGTGATTCTTGACATGAAGGACTTCGATGTTATTTTGGGAATTGATTGGTTGACGGCCCACAAAGTTTGTGTTCCTTTGTTCCTCAAAGAAGATTCAGTTCCATATTTGTGGAAGTCCGGTCTTTGAATTTCAAGGTGAAAAGAGAAGGGTTTGTAAGAAGGTCTTTATGCCTTGCTTGATGCAAGTCTATGCCCTAGTGGATGATGCTTCATCTGAAGGCAAGGGTATAGTGGAGAAAAGAGTCGATGAAGTCGAGTTGTCTGCGACTTTGTTGATGTCTTCCACGATGATCTATCGGGAGTGCCTCCGGACGAGAGATGTCGAATTCTCTATTGATCTCGTCCCTGGTGCCGCTCCGGTATCTAAAGCTCCGTATAGGATGGCTCCTCTTGAGTTGAAAGAGTTGCAAAATCAGTTGAATGAGCTCATTGATAGAGGTTTCGTACAGCCTAGTGTGTCACCTTGGGGAGCTCCGGTCTTGTTCGTCAAGAAGAAAGACGGTAGTATGCGCTTGTGCATCGACTACCGTGAGTTGAATAAGTTGACTATCAAGAATAGATATCCGCTGCCCGAGAATCGATGATCTCTTCGATCGGTTGAAGGGTGCGGTTGTGTTCTCGAAGATTGACTTAAGGTGCGGATATCACCAATTGAAAGTGAAGTCTAGTGATATCTTCAAGACGGCTTTCCGAACGCGGTATGGTCACTACGAGTTTAGAGTCATGCCTTTCGGATTGACCAATGCTCTGCGGTGTTCATGGACCTCATGAACCGAGTATTTCATGATGTGCTTGATAAGTTTGTGATTGTTTTCATTGATGACATCTTGATCTATTCGAAGAGCGAAGAAGAGCATGCGAGTCATCTAAGTTTCACTTTGCAAAGGTTGCGGGAAAAGAAGTTGTTTGCTAAGTTTAGCAAGTGTGATTTACGGCTTAAGAGAGTGGTTTTCCTTGGTCATGTAGTTTCAGCCGAAGGTATTCGTGTCGATCTGAAAAGGTCCAAGTTTGTGGCTGATTGGGAGAGACCGAAGTCGATAACGGAAATAAGAAGTTTTCTTGGATTGGCGGGTTACTACCGAAGGTTTATTGAGAATTTTTCTCGGTTGGCTGCTCCTATGACTAAGTTGACCGGGAAAGAAGAGAAGTTTGTTTGGTCGGCGCTTTGTGAGAAGAATTTCCAAGAGTTGAAAGATAGATTGACAAGTGCCCCGGTTTTGACTATACGATAGTTCCGGTGGTATGACGGTTTATACCGATGCGTCAAAGATTGGTTTGGGTTGTGTCTTGATGCAACATGGCAAGGTCGTAGCCTATGCTTCTCGGCAATTGAAGGATTATGAGCGGAATTACCCCACTCACGATCTAGAACTTGCCGCCGTTGTCTTTGCTTTGAAGATTTGGAGACATTATCTTTACGGTGAGAAGATTGCCATTTTCACGGATCATAAGAGTTTGAAATATTTCTTTACCCAAAAGGAGTTGAACATGAGACAAAGGAGATGGTTGGAACTAGTCTCCGATTATGATTGTGATATTCGGTATCATCCTGGGAAAGCAAATGTTGTTGCTTGATGCTCTTAGTAGGAAGAACCAGAAGAAGACTTTGGATTTAAATGCTTTGAGTTTACCATTGTGGTCTTCTATTGAGAGTTTTGGTTTGGAAATCGTCCTGAGAATTCTGATTTTATTCTTTACGCCATGACGGCAAGATCTGGTCTTAGAGATAAGATTGTTGCTCTGCGAGTTACGATCGGGGAGTTTTTGACCAAAGTTGAGAAGATTTCTTCGAATCTGAGTCGGACCCCGACTTTGGTATATCCATGGATGGTGCTTTGTTGTTTAGAGGAAGGCTGTGTGTGCACTGCAAGCGATGAAGTTAAGAATGAAATATTGAAGGAAGCACACCGGTCGGTCTTTCTTTGTACACCGGGAAGCACCAAGATGTACAAGGACTTGAAGGAACATTTTTGGTGGATTGGTTTAAAGGCGGATGTTGATGATTTTGTTGCCAAGTGTGAGACTTGCCGGCGTGTGAAAGCCGTTCGACAACCTCCATCTGGATTACTTCAACCCCTTCCTATTCCTAGTTGGAAGTGGGAAGATATCTCCATGGACTTTGTGACTAGCTTGCCTCGGACAAGTAAAGGCAATGACCTTTGTGTGGGTGATTGTTGATAGGTTGACCAAATCAGCCCATTTCATTCCTATGAAGATCACTCATACTACGGATAAGCTAGCCGGGCTTTATGTGGATAATGTGGTTCGTCTGCATGGTGTGCCATTGAGTATTGTCTCGGATCGTGATCCTAGGTTCACCTCAAGGTTTTGGAACAGTTTGCGGAAGGCCTTGGGAACCCAATTGAACTTGAGTACAGCTCATCATCCACGGTCGATGGACAATACGAGCGGACAATTCGGACATTGGAAGACATGCTCGGATCTTGTGTGGTGGATATGGGTGGAAATTGGGATGAACACCTAGCTTTGGTTGAGTTTGCCTATAACAACGGTTATCAAGCAACAATAGGCATGGCTCCATTCAAGGCTTTGTATGGTAGTACTTGTAGGACACCTTTGTCTTTGGTGAGGCAATTGAAAGAAAAGTCTTAGGTCTGAGATGATTGAAGCTACAAGTGCTATGGTAGATATGATAAGAGAAAGGATTAAGTACACTTGATCGAGGCAGAAATCTTATCTTTGATAAGAGAAGGACCGATTTGGAATTTCAAGTTGGAGAGAAAGTCTTTTCGAAGGTCTCACCAATGAAGGGTGTGATGAGATTCAATGTTAAGGGAAAGCTTAGCCCTCGTTACATTGGACCTTTCGAGATTTTGGAAAAGGTTGGACTGTTGCGTATCGATTAGCATTACCTCCGTCTCTTGCTGGTGTGCACAATGTGTTTCATATTTCGATGCTCCGAAAATACATAGAGAATCCGGAACACATTTTGCGGCAAGCACTGAAGGACTTAGTGCTGATTTGACCTATGATGAAGAACCGGCCGAAATCCTGGATAGGAAGGACAAGCAGCTGCGGAATCGCGCCATTCCTTTGGTGAAGATTCGGTGGAAGAACCATACCCCTGAAGAAGCTTCTTGGGAGAAGGAAGAAGACATGAAGGAGAAGTTTCCTTACCTCTTTGGAAGCACGGAGTGCGCTTTCAATTTCGGGGACGAAATTTCTTTAAGGGGGAGAATGTGAAACCCAGCCCTAACCTTGACCGGAAACCTTGTTATTTGTAGGTCCGATGACCCGAAGTAAAGTAAGAAGTCAGCTTTGGGCCATCCCGGTAGAGGACTTGGTGTACGGCTTTGAATCCATGAAGGTTGATGATGAGGTTCTATTTATGGAAACAGAATCTGATGAAGATCTAATTAGTTGATGGACTTGGAGTGCTCTCTATCTTGGTTTGAAGGCATTTCTACCTACTAGGTAAGTCACTTGACTTGTGTACAAAACCCCTTTAGGTTTGGATTTGATCCGGGCCTTCAATTCCCTGTTTTGGCCTTCTTTGTCTGCATTGGTCGGTGATTGGTCGCTTGGGCCGATCGACCAATCCACTCGACCAATGGGTCTTTGTCTTTGGCAATTAGGTTGATTCTTGCTCTATTTAAGTCTAACCTCGAGTCCACTTCGTATTTGCTGCCTCCAAACCCTCTGGAGCAGACAAAGACCTCTGCAAGTCATCTCTCTTGCATCCTTGGAGTTTTCTTGGCGGATCTTCGTCGGAACTCTTCTTTTTGCATCAAAAGGTATGTCTACTCTCTCTTCTTCTCCTACATCTTTGTTTTTCTTTCCTTTTTGAGTTGAGGCAGTGGAAGAGATGCTGCATCCTCTGTTGCAAACATCTACGAACATGTTCTCATGATCATCCTAAGGATTTAAGGCTAGAACAATGATCTTAACCATGATCATTGCAAGCTTTTGAAGGATTCATGATCAAACCATGATTTAATCTCTGTTAATTTCCTAATCTGAATTCCGATCTCTTTGGATCTTCTTTCATTGATCATGTTAGTGGTTAATGGTTGTGTTTTCTTTCTATGATCCATAATCCATAGAATTCTAGTTGTTCTCTTCTACCTTACTATGTGTTCTTCATGATGCATGATAGTACATATATGGTAGGTTTTATTTCCTTATTTAGATTTATGCTTCTAAGCCTTATTCCATGAAGACCTATGCATGTTTTCATGTTTTCATTACCAAAAGCAATGATCCATCCTCCTATAGTTCTTGTCTTTGTTTTCTATTTCAAAATTCATCAAGATCCATGTTTGATTTATTTATGGTAACTTTTTGTTTCCTAATTTGGATCTTGATACCTTGATTTGATTAGTGTTTTGAGGTCCCCTATATGTTAGAATACTACTGATGTAGTCTACCCCTTGATTAGTACCCTTTTGAACCACCAAATTCGGATTTCATATCTCAAAACTCTGATTTTCTAAGCTCATATGCATTGGTCGGCTGATTGGTCGTTGGACCACTCGACCAATCCACTCGACCAATGAGTACGGCAACTCCAGAATTGGTGCATGTTTCGGATGTTTTGATATATATTCTGTTAGGGATCTTTCCTAATATGTTGTATATACTTGTTTAGGACCTTCTTCTCAAGTTTGCCAAGATCTTACTTGATTTCTTTGGATTCTTTGCGAGTTATAAAAGGTAAGGATGGTTATTTCCTTAATTACATAGATAGCATGAATCTAGTTTCTATATTTGAATATCATTAATATGTTTCCTAAATTAGATTCTTACAATGATATTCTACTGTTGCATAACTTTGATTACGGTAGCATTACTTATTCATATTGAATTGATTCATGTATGATTTACTTACCAATGTTATACAAGTGATTGTTATACTTGATTTCTTTCCATATATGGAGTTACCATATATGTGATGATATGAATTGATGCATGTGTATGCTTACGTATGGTTTGGAAAGGAGAGGTGTCCTTTTGACACTTCTGTCCTTGGACTACTACGGGAATATTATGGGATATTTCCGGAGATGCCCTCTGGACACCTTCCTAAAGCTGTTGGATGACATATATAGGATTGTCTAGTAGTGTTTGGCTAGGATGTCTGTTATGTCGGACCCTAATCGGAGGGGTATTGAGACCCGAACGACCCGTGGTAGCAATGGGGATTCATGGGCGCTCAAGACCGGTAACCAACCCGTGAGAGGACGGGAATCACATTGTGGGGGCCATTTGTTGGTAGGGTTGCATATGGTTAGACTTGGGCTCACGGGCGCTTAAGACCGGTAACCAACCCGTGAGAGGACGTGAGAGCTTCCCGTTTACCATATGTGGATAACCAATAGGGTTGATGAGTCCGTAGTCCGAGTTGGTCGGTGCCATAGGATACGGCTGACTCTAGTGTGAAGGATACCGGAAAGGATCGTCGGGGGACGAGGAATGGAAGTATCTGGATCGACTTGATGTAACCAAGTAGAAGACTTGCATTTGGCTAGGTATTACCACGACATGCGCCGGTACTTATACCAAATGGTTGTGAGAGAGTGTGTTGACTTAACCCCCTGCCAAGGTTTGTCTGAGGGATGAAGGACCCATTACCTGTCGGCTGCTCAAGACCGGTGAAATGATCCGTGAGAGAATCCAAGATATCTTAAATGGTTGAGGATGTGAGTGGACTTTCCTAAAGAAGTACGGTGCTATGACTTAAAGCATGTACGCAATAGAGACCAGCATACTTAGAGTTAGATTCATTCATTCATTGTTTGTCTCATATCATATTGCATTTATGATTGTTACGGAACACACATTTATTTATTATTTCCCCCTCTTCTTTTTTTTCTTTTTCCTTTTTTTTACTTTGTTGTTAGACTATCCTGCAGGTACGGAATACTATGACGGTCCCTATGAGGAAGCGCAAGGCGAAGAGACATATCTCCGGGAAGGTGATTGCGGTTACCACAATTACTCTGAAGATCCCACGGGTGGTTATGCTCCGTACGATGCTTAGTCCGACCATTGAGTGGAAGC
>NC_142606.1:57420420-57422920 GCF_041222555.1 Hakea prostrata
TTATACTCTTGTCATGTTACATTACTATTTTTGTTTACTTATGTCTATGATGATTCATTTCAATATCATGATTTAACTTGTATTATGAAGATGTATTGAATGCATGAGAAGTGATGAACTTGAATATGTGATTGTCTAGGTATGACTTGGGATTGGGGAGTGTCCTATTGACGCTTCTGTCCTTGGACACCGGAGGGAATAGTATGGGATGTTCTCCGATGGTGCCTATCGACTCTTTCCCGGGTTATTGGATGACATACATAGGATTGTCTAGTTGTTTGGCTAGGATGTCCCTGTCGTATCAGACCCGAATCGGAAGGGCATTGAGACCGAACGACCCGTGGTAGCAATGGGGATTTGTGGGCACTCAAGACCGGTAACCAATCCGTGAGAGGTCATAAATCTCATTGTGGGGGCCATTTATTGGTAGGGTTGCATATGGATAGACTTGGGCTCACGGGCGCTCAAGACCGGTAACCAACCCGTGAGAGGACGTGAGAGCTTCCCGTTTACTATCTATGGATGACCAATAGGGTTGATGAGTCCGTAATCCGGGATTACGCTGACTCTAGTGTGAAGGATACCGGAAAGGATCGCCGGGGGCGAGGAATGGACGTATCTGGAACTGAGATGATATGACTGAGTAGATGACTTGCATTGGGCTAGGATTTACTGTGACATGCGCCAGTACTTGACCAAATGGTGATGTGAGAGAGCGGTGACCGATCCCCTTACCACGGCTTTTTTTGATGACTTTACCGATCTTCCCCGAGCATTCCCAAGATATGGAACGGGAGAGTGACAGACGACCCAGAGAAGTATGGTGCTATGACTTAAAGCATGTCTACCCTAGATGACCAGCATACTTAGAGTTAGATTCATATTTGCATCATATGTCTCATATCATATTGCATCATGCTATGCTGCGCATCATATGATTTATGTTATTATGGAATAACTTTCCTTGCTGAGTTCTTTCGAACTCACTCCTTTTTGCAACATACTTTGTTAGACTTTCCTGCAGGTACTACCACTGTTGACTGTGGCAGTCAACCCTCTGGAGGCCGAGTTGAAGACTTGTATCATACTGGTAGCGATGAACCAATTGATAAAGACGAGTAGACCGAGACCGGGACTTGTTTGTAGCAGTTCAATTTTATATTTGTGTGTTAGGGATGGGATGTCGCCTCATTCCCTTTTTAACCTTTTATTTGAATTGTCGGGACTATAGCTTAGTTGTTTCACTTGTTATTTGGTGAATCGGTTGTAACCTTTACTTTTTGTCGTTTCATCTTCCGCTAATATTATAGGACGGGTTTCCTCCCTCCATTTTACACTTGATTGTTTATACTAATGAAATCCTTTCCGCACTCTGATGTTATTTGTGAATCCTTCTGAGGTACTTTCTCGACTTTTATTATTGAATTATTTGGAAATAAGGAATTGTTCTTGCTTTTGATTATATTATTGTGCTAAGTGACTATGATCGTTCCTAAACTTGATCGGCGGGACAGTAATTCACTCCCCGGGTAATCCAGATAGGGTATCCCCTTGATGGATTTAGGGCGGGATGTGACAGACTGAGAGCTCTTTCTTGATTCTATGGGCGGTGGTGCATGGCCGTTCTTAGTTGGTGGAGCGATTTGTCCGGTTAATTCCGTTAACGAACGAGAACTCAGCCTACTAACTAGCTACGCGGAGGTATCCTCCACGGCCAGCTTCTTAGACGGACTATGGCCGTTTTGTCACACCCCGCCCGCCCCCGGTTACCGCCCCAACCCCCCTTCTTCTATTCTTTCCTCTCTTTCTTTCTCTTTTCTTCCTCTTTCTTCTCTTCCTTTTCCTCCTTTCTTTCTCTTCCTTTTTCTCTCTCCCTTCTTGTCCCTCCGTTTTTTTCTCTTTTCCCCTCCCTTCTCTTTTTCTCTCCCTCTTTTTTTTCTTTCTCTTCTCTTCTCTCTTGTCTCTTTTTCCGCCCTCCTTTGGTTCTCTCCTCGTCTTCCTCTCGGGGTGTCCCCTCTCTTTTCCCTCTCTCCCCCCTTGCTTCCCTGTTTTCTTCTGCGGTCTTGGTCTACTTTGGTCCGTCTTCCCTTGCCCCCCTCGTTCTTCCTTCCCCTGGGTGATCCTCCCCTCCTCTTGGACTCCCTCCTTCCTTGGTCATCCCTTTTTTGCTCTCTGACTCCTCCCCCTCCCTCCCCTCCTCCCCTCTTCCCTCCTTCTGCCTTCCCTCTCCGTTTCCTTGTGCTGTCCTCCCTTTCCGTCCCCTTCTTCCCCGCTTCTGTTCCTGCCTGCTTCTCTCTTTGTCATCGTTCTTTTGGGCTCCCTGTTCCCTTCCCCCTTCTTCCGCCGTTCTGGTCCCTTCCATCCCCCACTCTCCTCTTTATCATCCTGCTTTCTTCTTGTCTCGTCCCCCTTCTTTTCTCTTTTCTTCCGTCTGTCTGTTCCTCTCTGTTTGTTTGCATTTGTCATGTCCTTCCTTTTGTGGTCCTCTACTTGCATCCCT
>NC_142606.1:57427920-57460420 GCF_041222555.1 Hakea prostrata
ACCCTATTGGTTATCCACATATGGTAAACGGGAAGCTCTCATGTCCTCTCACGGGTTGGTTACCGGTCTTGAGCGCCCATGAGCCCAAGTCTAGCCATATGCAACCCTCCAATAAATGGCCCCTAGAATGTGATTCCCGTCCTCTCACGGATATAACTCACCGGTCTTGAGCGCCCGTGAATCCCCATTGCTACCACGGGTCGTTCGGTCTCAATACCCTTCCGAATCGGGTCTGATATAACAGGGGTATATCCTAGCCAAACACTACTAGACATCCCTAGGTATGACAACCATTGATTTGGGAAAGTGTCGATGGGCAACCCCGGAAACATCCCATACTATTTCCGATAATGTCCAAGGACAGAAGTGTCAAAAGGACACTTCCCAATCCCAAACCAAACTTAAGCAAACACATTCTCAGATCAGTCATGACATACACAACGAGTAGTTCATCATATAAAAGAGAATGTAAAAGCAACATCAGATTAAGCAGTAATAAGTAATTCATATAACATAAACAATGGAAAGATGATATAAATAAGTGCTACTGTTCCCACAGTAGGAGATCAGAATTAAAATACAATAACAGTAGGTAATCTCATAGTTTCATAAAGTAGAAACCAGAGAACAAGCAATCTATGTAGTTAAGGAATCAACTATCCTTACCTTGATTATCGCCGAAGATAATCCAAAGATCAAAGAAAGAGGCTCCAAACATGGCAAATAAACCCCTAACAAGCATAGATACAACATTAGGAAAGATACCTAAATGATCAGAGAGCAAACGAATCAAACTGAGCGAAAATTGAAGCTATTGTCTTCATTGGTCGATTGATTGGTCTACTGACCCAGTCGACCAATCAGTCGACCAATCGAGTCAGTACGAGATAGTGAAAACTGTTTTGGCCATAACTTCTTCGTTTGATGTCGGATTGATCCGAAATTCGAAGGGGAACTTCCTAGGATGTATTAGAATCATATAGGAAGATAAAATCATCAAGTCATGGTAAAAATATGGGTTCTTGATTTAACCCAAGAAATTAGGGTTTCAACCTTTATGGCTCTCATGAAAAGGTTATGATCACAGGAAGAAAGGGAATGGTTGCAATCAAGAAAATAATAAGAAAATCTTGTTTAGGTTAATAGAAACATTATGGGAAGATAATCATGGTCAAAAGATGGGTTCTTGATCTAACCCAAGAAATTAGGGTTTCACCCTTATGGTTCCCATAAAAAGGTTAAGATCACAGGAGGGAGGGAATTGATGATTGGCCAATTACAACAAGAAGAATTAAAGAATATTGAATTTAGATCAACCTCCACATTACCCATGATGTTTCCTTCACATGGGAGGTTACCAAAAGTTCTCCGGATGATCACACAAGGTTAGGGTTTCAAGAATTCAACTGGCTGGGGTTGAGATCATGATGATGATCATAGATCTCAAGGAACAAGATGAGATCATGGAGTGGATGGTTGCAAGAGTGCATCATCTTCTTCCTGATCTCAGCCAAGAACAGATTAATGAAAGAAAATCAGAGATGGAGAAGAAAGAAAAGAGAGTAGACATACCTTTGATGCGAGAGGAAGAAGATTACTTCAAGTCTTGTGAGAGATCACCAAGGAATGCAAGGGAATTGATTAGATTAGGGTTCTAACTCGTTCCAGAGGCTTAGGAGGCATAGGAGGTGGAGTATTCCCGAGATTAGACTTAAATAGAAGAGACAGGACCAAATTGGTAAATTCAGACACCATTGGTCGATTGATTGGTCTGTTGGTCCAATCGACCAATGAATCGACCAGTCAGAACAGCAAGGTTCAAACAGGGATTCAGAGGGCTATACAGGGTCAAATTGAGTGAGGTTTTCTTCTACGAGTCAATAAAGAAGTCTAGTTTCCAGAAATACCTTCGGATCAAGAATTGGAGTTCATTAGGTCCACCAACTAGTCTCATCTTCTTCGATGCGCAAGCAGGATTTGACAGACATAGTTCAGCAACTTCGGACAGGGATTTCGAGGGCTATATAGGGTCAAATTGAGTGGGGTTTTCTCCTAAAAGTCCATCAAGAAGTCTAGTTTCGGGAAATATATTCAGATTGGGCACAGAAGTTCATTAGGTATTTCAACTAATTCACCCCTCTTCGGTGCGCAGATTCAAAACTAACACTGGCAATGCTCTCAAGTGAGGGGCATCATCGACAATGTCCATGGGCTTGGGTTCCAACACCAAATCATCAACCAAAATGGTCTACAAGCAACAAGCTAAGATCAAATCAAGGTCCAACTTTAAGGTGTAGCATTTAAACTAACCCTTCTTTACCCAAAACAGATAGGGTGCCCTGGCTAGGTTTGGGCTGGATTTCACATTCTCCCCCCCCCCCTTAAAATAATTTCGTCCTCGAAATTGGGAGAGAACTTGGTTTCAAAAAGGCAGGGGTACTTTCCTATTATCTTGGCTTCCTTCTCCCAAAGTCCACGGAAAACAAATAACAATAAGTCTTATGTAAGGAAACAAGGAATATATCTGACATGCTTTGAAATCAAATCGAAAGTATGATCATGGCTTCATGAAGATTTCACAAGGATCATGGCGAAGATTAATATGAAGATCATAAAGCATTAAGAATGAAAGGAGATTGTAGAAGAGATGGTTGCAAGGATCAATATGTTGCAAGGATGCAACATCTACTTCATAATCTCAATCTCAAAGAATAAATCATAGCAAGAGTAGATCAATACAACACAAGAGAGATTACAATTCTTTGATTGAAGAATAGGAGATGAAAAGCTTGAAGTCTTGAAACAATTAGAAGGAATAACAAATCATGAAGATCACACTTGATTTCTCTTCGAAATCATAATGTGGAGAATTCACAAGGTTATAGAGTGTATGGATATCCACTCTAGAACAGCAGGGATAGAAGGATTAGCCATGGGAATGATTTAAGATCATCCTCCTATCAAAGGGAATGTAAGACACAAGAAGAAATCGTGGAGAGAATACATCAGCTTTGGGGTAAACTTCTACCAAACGAAACTAGGTAATTCATACAGCAGAGAATAAATCAAACAATGCATATGGTATATATGCATTTGGTACAATAGCAAGGTTAGGAATAGGTGGGATCTCACAATCTCCCCCCCTTAAAATAATTTCGTCCCCGAAATTGAAAGCATACTTGGGCTTCCACTAAGATGAGGAAACTTCTTCAGGGGTGTGATTTTTCCACCGAATTTTCACCAGGGGATGGAAGGTACAACGAAAAATAGATATAATAGGTAGAGAACACGGAAGTTTTGGCTGACTTCTTAAACAACTAAGAGGAACTCAAAACAATACTGACAAGCACTTCTAATCAAGACTAGTCAAACTCATATGATAAGAATAAATCAAAACAATGCATATGGCCTATATGCATTGCATCAGTAAGAATTAAATCAAGCAACGCATATGATATGTATGTAATGCATAAGTAAAGAATAAATCAGGGCAATGCATGTGGTATTCATACAATGTGAAAGCAAAGGTATATCAAAGCAGTGCATATGGTATTTATACAATGCATAAGTAAAGAATAGATCAATAGCAGAAGTTAAAGGATAAGAGCAACTTACCGATTGCGACATTGAATCTTCTATCATCTCATGGTTGATCGGGAAGATGGGGCTTTGAGATGCAGTTAGATCAGAGGATGAGGGTGCTGATGACGGTGATGATGATGATGGGGGTATGATGAGAATGAGGATAATGAGGATGAGGATGAGTACGGGGATGAGGTTCAAGCTCAGGATGAGACTCAGGATCAGTAAGTTCAGGAAGATGAGGAGGAAACTATTCCAGCTTGACAGTTTTGAGGATAAAGGTACACGTATACATTATAGAAGATCAGTTGACACGACTAAGATGAAAGTCTCGGGCTATGAGAGGTTAGCTCGATTCTCAGGAAAAATTTCCTAAATAGATAGCACTAGAATTGTCATCAAGTCTATAGTTGGAGGCAGAGTGATCAGTTTCACTACCAAGGAAATCATAGGCGCTTCGCGACGTAGCTAGGTTAGAGGATGAGGGTGACATTGTCAAGGCTGATGACACAGAGGATGAGGATGCCGACGACAGTGATGATGATGATGATGATGATGATGATGATGGGGATGAGCATGGTGATGATGATGATGATGATGGGGATGAGCATGGTGATGATGATGATGATGATGATGATGATGATGATGATGATAAGCATGGAGACAATGATGATCATGATGGGGTTCCAGTTCAAGATGAGGATGTTATTGATGATCAAGGAGATGAGGATCAGGATCAGGGTGAGATTCCGAGACACGAGGAGATTCCTATACCACGCTTCCTTGAGATTGGAGGTCCATCACATACGACTTCTGAGATTCCAGGTGTGGCTTCTCATCAGTCATTGATTTCTTCCACACATAAGAGGATAAAGGCTCAACAGGAGAGGATAGAGTCCTATATGTATACCTTGGGAGAGAAATTTGCACAACTGGAGAAGGATTCGGAGGGCTATACAGGGTCAAATTGAGTGAGGTTTTCTTCTACGAGTCAATAAAGAAGTCTAGTTTCCAGAAATACCTTCGGATCAAGAATTGGAGTTCATTAGGTCCACCAACTAGTCTCATCTTCTTCGATGTGCAAGCAGGATTTGACAGACATAGTTCAGCAACTTCGGACAGGGATTTCGAGGGCTATATGGGGTCAAATTGAGTGGGGTTTTCTCCTACAAGTCCATCAAGAAGTCTAGTTTCGAGAAATATATTCTGATTGGGCACAAGAGTTCATTAGGTATTTCAAATAATTCACCCCTCTTCGGTGCTCAGATTCAAAACTAACACTGACAATGCTCTCAAGTGAGGGGCATCATCGACAATGTCCATGGGCTTGGGTTCCGACACCAAATCATCAACCAAAAGGGTCTACAAGCAACAAGCTAAGATCAAATCAAGGTCCAACTTTAAGGTGTAGCATTTAAACTAACCCTTCTTTACCCAAAACAGATAGGGTGCCCTAGCTAGGTTTGGGCTGGATTTCACATTCTCCCCCCCCTTAAAATAATTTCGTCCTCGAAATTGGGAGAGAACTTGGTTTAAAAAAGGCAGGGGTACTTTCCTATTATCTTGGCTTCCTTCTCCCAACGTCCACGGAAAACTTTTGTCACATCCTCCCAGCCGGTACCCTATCTGGCATACCCGAGAGTGTGATCCACAGCCCTAAAGATCAAGTTTAGGAACGATCATATCCATTTCGCACAATAACATAATCAAAAGCAAGAACAAATCATAATGTTCAAGTAATTTATAATAAAAGTCAAGAAAGGATCTCAGAAGGATCAGTATAGAATATCAGAGTGCGGAATAACAAGATACCAAATCAAAAGACAACTGTAGAGTATAGCGGAAATATACCCTACAAACACATGCGGAAGGTAGATCGAAATCTAGATAAAGCTCTAAGCTAATACAAGTAAGGTAAAAGATAAGTCTAGAAGAATGTAGAGAAAACTATTCCACATCTTCAGTCAGCTCTTCTTCTCCTTCAGTCTTCATCTTCTTCACCTTGTGCTTCCTTATACGTATCGTCAGGTAATACTCCATATATCAATATTGTTTAATTGACGGGGAAAACATTCCTTACCTGGATTCGCTTTCCCTTTTATGAAGTATTCGCAGCGGAAGTCTAGATCTGGATCCACGTTCTCTTTCCACCACCAAAGCTCTACCGGGGTTAAAATTCCCGAACCGGGACGTGGCGGTTGACGGCAACTGTCACACCCCGCCCGCCGGGCCCGGTTAACCGCCTGACAACCCGCGGATGTGAACTGTCACAGGATCCATGGTTTTAGTCTATCAACAATAATAAATACAAATACAGATAATCAAGAGCAAGAAAAGAGCAATAATTAATAAAAAGGTTACAGGAGTCCAAATACTCCAATAAATATCCAAGAAATAGCCAAAGGAAAGAATCAAGAATCAAATGTAATATCGAGTTCAGCGGAAGCAAAATAAATAAACTAAATAATCTTCTCTTTGGTCTTCTTTTCTAAATCTAAAAACTAGTTTTATAAATTAGCAAGTAAAGATGTCCTCCAATCTTTCTCCACACGATCATCAAAGTCCTGGGAATCTGCCTCCATTGGCCATCAATGGGTGCTAAAAGTGCACATAAGAATCTTCAGGAGGCTCCATGCTCTGCAAGTTCATGTATCACTATTTGTGTCACATCAGCTTCATACGAGGAGGCCCTTTCATATGAATCATCTCCAACTTCCGACATTGTGCAACCATCTGTACAACTCATACAATATATACAATGAAAGGAATGAGTTCCGACGAACTCAGTAAGGAACAGACAATTCTCATATATATGTCAATACAATCCATGAATGCACATATGAAATGATATGGATGGTATGCAGAAATATGAATGCTACTAACATCTAACTATGCAAGTCTCTAACAGCTGACATGCTTTAAGATATACACCAGCCCTCCTCTGGGTAAGTCTCATCACTCTGATCCGGCAAGGACTGGTTACCTTTGTAGGGATCCTAGGCAAAGGGGGTGAGTCCACACCTGGCTCTCAAACCATGGCTGGGGGTTAAGTCAACACTCTCTCACCACGACCATTGGCATTGAGTACTGGCGCATGTCGGGGTTTCTAATCCAATGCAAGTCATAATGGTGACATACTATATGGAGTCCAGATACTTCCCCTATGGCACCAACCAACTCGGTTCAGTATCCTTCGCACCCTAGGAGTGAGAACCCTCACGGACTGGCTACCGTTATTGGACTCCACTCCTTAACCCTATGGTCATCCACATATTGTTGGGGCGGATGCTCTCATGACTCCTCGCGACACCCGGTCCGCTCCTTGGACGTCCATGAGCCCAACCCTAACATATGCAACCCTACCATTACATGACCAATAGTGGACCACTGGGTCTCCGCACGGACTGGTTACCGTTGTTGGATGAAACATAGTCACGTCACCATTGTCACGGGTCACCCGGCTTCAATTCCCCTGCCGAAAGGGTAATAGCATGTGGGGTACCTAGCCATGCAATTCTAGACACTCCTAAGTATGTCATCCAGTAATCATGATATTGCTGGAGACATCGGCAGGCATGTGTCCCATTCCACAGCCTTCTGATATCCCAAGCTAAGATATCCCAAAGGAATACCCCTTCCATCACAACTACACTACAATCACTCTTTATCATACCATGAACAATTGTGCAATATCATAAAAGATGAAGTACATCAAAGAACACCACTAACAGCAAGTATACAATAAGATTCACATGCTTTATACAATTACAGCAAGTTACATGATCAAAGAATAGTAAATAGAACAGCTGAATCATCATGTATATGTAATTGCATATAAATAAGAATGCATGTCCTTACCTGTAATTTAGTAGAAGTCCTCTAACTTGCAATCCAAAAACTATTATAAGACTTTTATTTGAAACAGAGAACACCTAGGCATAGGGTTACAAGAATGTATAAGAGTCAAGAGTCAAAACAATTTAAAAATCAAACCTACACAGTTACTGGAAACCAGCCGGTTGCTTGTGGCGGTTGCTTAAGTTAAGCGACCTCCACAAGCGACCGCCCCTGTTTCAGACAGTTTCCAACTCCGAAAATCAGACTTTTTATCATCAGATTTCAATCCGTTTTGGGATGATCTTAGTCCGAATTTCAAGCTTAATAGGTCTAGAACAAGGGGGCAACAAGAAACCCTAAAATTAACAAAGATTTATTACCCAAATCATTCCCCTTGATGGGATCCATCCATTAAACAAATAAGGGGATTCGTTTCTAGACAGGATCTCATCAAGAACATTGAAAAGGGAGATACAACAAATCAATTGGGTAACCACTAACAAAATGGGGATGGGTTCATATCAATCAGAGGTTAAAAAGAAGAGAATAGAAGATGGAGATTCATTACCTTAATCAGAATCACCAAGAATAGAAGGAAAAAGGTTCCAGATCATTAACAGCACTTCACCCACCTTTTAGCACGTTTCCACTGCCGCCTAATCGCCCAAAATAGCAATCCTGAACATAATAATGCGTTAATAGGGCGAGGGATGCTATTTATAAAGAATAGGTGTCACATCCTCCCAGCCGGTACCCTATCTGGCATACCCGAGAGTGTGATCCACAGCCCTAAAGATCAAGTTTAGGAACGATCATATCCATTTCGCACAATAACATAATCAAAAGCAAGAACAAATCATAATGTTCAAGTAATTTATAATAAAAGTCAAGAAAGGATCTCAGAAGGATAACTATAGAATATCAGAGTGCGGAATAACAAGATACCAAAATCAAAAGACAACTGTAGAGTATAGCGGAATTATACCCTACAAATACATGCGGAAGGTAGATCGAAATCTAAGTAAGGCTCTAAGCTAATACAAGTAAAGTAAAAGATAAGTCTAGAAGAAACAAAAGAAATCTAATCCACATCTTCAGTCAGCTCTTCTTGTTCTTCAGTCTTCATCTTCTTCACCTTGTGCTTCCTCATACGTACCGTCAAAGAAATCCGAACCTGTAGAGAAGTCTAACAACAGATTGTACAAAAAAGAATGAGTTTCGAAAGAAACTCGAAAAAGGCAAGTTAATCCATAACAACATAAATAACATGGAAGCAAACCATAACAAGATGCAATGCAATATGAAACAAGTAATGTATGTATGCATCTAACTCTATGTATGCTGGTCTCTATGGCGTACATGCTTTAAGTCATAGCACCGTACTTCTTTGGGTAGGTCCGCTCACATCCTCAACCATTTAAGATATCTTGGATTCCCTCCAACCATTTAAGATATCTCGGGCGACCGATTGGTAATGGGTCCTGCATCCTTCTCGGACAATTTCCATGGTAAGGGGTTAAGTCAACACACTCTCTCACAACCGTTTGGCATAAGTACCGGCGCATGTCAGGGGAAAGCCTAGCCCAATGCAAGTCATCTAGTCGGTTATATCAACTCAGTTCCAGATACGTCCATTCCTCGTCCCTGACGATCCTTTCCGGTATCCTTCGCACTAGAGTCAGCGTATCCTATGGCACCGACCAACTCGGACTACGGACTCATCAACCCTATTGGTTATCCACATATGGTAAACGGGAAGCTCTCATGTCCTCTCACGGATATAACTCACCGGTCTTGAGCGCCCATGAGCCCAAGTCTAGCCATATGCAACCCTCCAATAAATGGCCCCCACAATGTGATTCCCGTCCTCTCACGGGTTGGTTACCGGTCTTGAGCGCCCGTGAATCCCCATTGCTACCACGGGTCGTTCGGTCTCAATACCCTTCCGAATCGGGTCTGATATAACAGGGGTATATCCTAGCCAAACACTGCTAGACATCCCTAGGTATGACAACCATTGATTCGGGAAAGTGTCGATGGGCAACCCCGGAAACATCCCATACTATTTCCGATAATGTCCAAGGACAGAAGTGTCAAAAGGACACTTCCCAATCCCAAACCAAACTTAAGCAAACACATTCTCAAATCAGTCATGACATACACAACCAGTAGTTCATCATATAAAAGAGAATGTAAAAGCAACATCAGATTAAGCAGTAATAAGTAATTCATATAACATAAACAATGAAAAGATGATATAAATAAGTGCTATTGTTCCCACAGTAGGAGATCAGAATTAAAATACAATAACAGTAGATAATCTCATAGTTTCATAAAGTAGAAACCAAAGAACAAGCAATCTATGTAGTTAAGGAACCAACTGTCCTTACCTGATTATCGCCGAAGATAATCCAAAGATCAAAGAGAGAGACACCAAGCATGGCAAATAAACCCCTAACAAGCATAGATACAACATTAGGAAAGATACCTAAAAGATCAGAGAGCAAACGAATCAAATCGAGCGAAAATTGAAGCTACTGACTTCATTGGTCGATTGCCTTGGTCTAGTGACCCAGTCGACCAATCAGTCGACCAATCGAGTCAGTACGGAATAGTGAAAACTGTTTTGGCCATAACTTCTTTGTTTGAAGTCGGATTGATCCGAAATTCGAAGGGGAACTTCCTAGGATGTATTAGAATCATATGGGAAGATAAAATCATCAAGTCATGGTAAAAAGATGGGTTCTTGGTTTAACCCAAGAAATTAGGGTTTCAACCTTTATGGCTCTCATGAAAAGGTTATGATCACAGGAAGAAAGGGAATGGTTGCAACCAAGAACATAAGAAAATCTTGTTTAGGTTAATAGAAACATTATGGGAAGATAATCATGGTCAAAAGATGGGTTCTTGATCTAACCCAAGAAATTAGGGTTTCACCCTTATGGTTCCCATAAAAAGGTTAAGATCACAGGAGGGAGGGAATTGATGATTGGCCAATTACAACAAGAAGAATTAAAGAATATTGAATTTAGATCAACCTCCACATTACCCATGAGGTTTCCCTCACATGGGAGGTTACCGAAAAGGTTCTCAGATAATCACCCAGGTTAGGGTTTCAAAGGATTAGGGTTAGGGTTTCGAAGATTTCACTGGCTGAGGTTGAGATCATGATGATGATCATAGATCTCAAGGAACAAGATGAGATCATGGAGTGGATGGTTGCAAGAGTGCATCATCTTCTTCCTGATCTCAGCCAAGAACAGATTAAAGAAAGAAAATCAGAGATGGAGAAGAAAGAAAAGAGAGTAGACATACCTTTGATGCGAGAGGAAGAAGATTACTTCAAGTCTTGTGAGAGATCACCAAGGAATGCAAGGGAATTGATTAGATTAGGGTTCTAACTCATTCCAGAGGCTTAGGAGGCATAGGAGGCGAAGTAATCCCGAGATTTGACTTAAATAGAGGAGACAGGACCAAATTGGTAAATTCAGACACCATTGGTCGATTGGATTGGTCTACTGGTCCAGTCGACCAATCAGGACAGCAAGGTTCAAACAGGGATTCGGAGGGCTATACAAGGTCAAATTGAGTGAGGTTTTCTTCTACGAGTCAATCAAGAATTGGAGTTCATTAGGTTCACCAACTAGGCTCATCTTCTTTGATGCGCAAGCAGGATTTGACAGACATAGTTCAGAAACTTCGGACAGCGATTTGGAAGGTTATATGGGGTCAAATTGAGTGGGGTTTTCTCCTGGAAGTCCATTAAGAAGTCTAGTTTCGGGAAATATAATTGGATTGGGCACAGGAGTTCATTAGGTATTTCAACTAATTCACCCCTCTTCGGTGCGCAGATTCAAAACTAACACTGACAATGCTCTCAAGTGAGGGGCATCATCGACAATGTCCATGGGCTTGGGTTCCGACACCAAATCGTCAACCAAAAGGGTCTACAAGCAACAAGCTAAGATCAAATCAAGGTCCAACTTTAAGGTCAAACATTTAAACTAACCCTTCTTTACCCAAAACAGATAGGGTGCCTTGGCTAGGTTTGGGCTGGATTTCACAATAGGGGGCAAAATAGGGCATTTTCCTGCAAGCAAAATCGTGCGGTCGCTTGGTTTAATCAACCGCCACTAGCAACCGCCCCCAAGTATATTGCTATACAAGGGTGCTTTGCTCAGGGGGTTGAAACCCAAACACAACCTAGCCCTAAACAACACATGGGGGATGTCTTACCTTCATTCCGGACATCTCCAAACACCACTTGCCTTCAACCAGAGATCCAACATCCTAGTAAGGTAGATTCTTCAACAAGAGAATCCAGATCCATGGGTTCTGGATATGGATCATGGACTCCTATCTGGACACTCCACAAAATTAATCCGACTAGACCTTCGGGTTCTCGGACCTACAATACGGATTCCGGGTTAGAAAAACGGGGGTTGTTACATTCCTCCCTCCTTAAAAGAAATTTCGTCCCCAAAATTGCAACGTATCTGTAAGTCCGAAAAGCTGGGGATACTTGGTCCACATCTCATCTTCTTTTTCCCAAGATGCTTCCTCAAAAGAAAGGTTCTTCCATCTAATCTTCACCAAAGGTATAGTCCGATTTCTCAACTGCTTGTCCTTCCGATCCAAAATTTCATCCGGCTCTTCATCATACGTCAAATCCACACTCAAACCTTCCGGTTCATGCTGGAGCAATTGCTCTACGCTTGCCAAGCACTGCCTTAGCATAGATACATGGAAAACATCATGCACACCAGCAAGAGACGAAGGCAGAGCCAACCTGTAAGCTACTGGTCCAACCTTCTCAGTAATCTCAAAGGGACCAAAATACCTAGGGCTGAGCTTTCCTTTAACATTAAAACGCATGACTCCTTTCATCGGCGAAACTTTCAAAAACGCACGCTCACCAACTTGAAACTCAAGGTCAGACCTTCTTTTATCCGCATAAGACTTCTGTCGGGACTGAGCAGTTTTGATCCTTTCTCTAATCATATCCACCATGGTGCCGGTGGTTTCGATTAGATCAAGGCCAAGAACACACCTTTTCCCAACTTCATCCCAATACATAGGAGTTCTACAAGTCTTTTCATACAAAGCTTTAAACGAGGCCATTCCAATTGAAGACTGGTAGCTATTTTTGTAAGCAAACTCCACCAAGGCTAGGTGGTCATCCCAGTTACCACTCATATCTATGACGCACGCTCTAAGCATATCTTCCAGAATTTGTATGGTCCTTTACAATTGTCCATCGGTCTGCGGATGATGAGCAGTACTCAAATTCAACTGTATTTCCAAGGCTTTCTGCAGACTATTCCAAAAACGCGAGGTGAACCTCGGATCCCTATCCGACACAATTACAACAGGCACACCATGCAATTCTCATCACATTGTCAACACACAGCCTAGCCAAACTTGTCCATGGTAGGTGATCTTCATCGGGAAAAAAAATGAGCCGATTTGGTCAATCAGTCCACTACCACCCACACTGAGTCATTCCCTTTTCCAGATCGGGGCAGACCAGTGACGAAATCCATAGCAATGTCTTCCCACTTCCAACTAGGTACTGGAAGAGGTTGCAGAAGGCCATACGAAGGCTGCCGGACAGCTTTCACACGTTGACAAGTTCCACACTTAGCAATGAAATCTTCCACATCATTCTTCATGCTAGACCACCAAAAATACCCTTTCATATCATGGTACATCTTCACGCTTTCGGGATGAATAGTAAAGATGGACTGATGAGCAACAGTCAAGATTTTGCTTCTGAGGTCTTCCACAGTAGGAACACAAACTCTTCCTCTAAAACAAGAGCACCATCAAAGGCTAGGGAGAAATCTTCCACGTCCTTAGGCTTTGAAGTGATCAAGTCAATCTTCTTCTTCAATTCAGGATCAGTCGACTGTAGAGCAACAATTCGGTCCTTCAAACTCGGTCGAACTGATACAGCTGCCAAAATAGCACTAGAACTTCTGACAAAATCTCAAGTCCAAATCTTACAATGGAGAACAATAAGGGCTTACTAAGACACGTCAGAACCACACTTCCTCGATTACTCTTTCTACTTAAGGCATCAGCAACCACATTAGCTTTTCCTGGATGATACTAAATATCACAATCATAGTCTGTCACGCCCTCCCAGCCGGTACCCTATCTGGCATACCCGAGAGTGTGATCCACAGCCCGAAGATCAGGTATCGAGTGATCAACCTCCCACATAAACAATAACATAATCATGAACAACCATAACAAGAGTGCGGAAGATAAATCATAGATCCAATAAAGAAAGAATGAATCATAAATGAATCAGAATAATAGATATAATCAGAGTATCAAACAGATAAGTAAAGCGAAGCAAGAATCCCACTTTACATCCAGCGGAAAAGTAGCTCTAAAAGAATAAACTAGACAAAACCTAATCCCAGTAACAAGTACATTGGGTAACTAAATTATTCTCCACTTTATAGACAACATCCTTGTAAGTGTAAATCTCATTAATAGCACAAGGACGCTTCCACTCAATGGTCGGACTAAGCATCGTACGGAGCATAACCACTCGCGGGATCTTCAGAGTAATTGTGGTAACCGCAATCACCTTCCTGGAGATATGTCTCTTCGCCTTGCGCTTCTTCATAGGGACCGTCATAGTACTCGCACTGCTGCGGGATAGTCTAACAACATTGTACAATAAAGGAATGAGTTTCGAAGAAACTCGGTAAGAAGCGATTAAAAATCCATAATAACATAAATGGCAGGATTCCGTAACAAACATAAATGCAATATGATATGAGACAAACAATGAATGAATGAATCTAACTCTATGTATGTTGGTCTCTATTGGCAGACATGCTTTAAGTCATAGCACCGTACTTCTTTAGGAAAGTCCACTCACATCCTCAACCATTTAAGATATCTTGGATTCTCTCACGGATCATTTCACCGGTCTTGAGCAGCCGATTGGTAATGGGTCCTTCGTCCCTCAGGACAAACCTTGGCAGGGGGTTAAGTCAACACACTCTCTCACAACCATTTGGTATAAATACTGGCGCATGTCAGGGTAAAACCTAGCCAAATGCAAGTCTTCTACTTAGTTACATCAAGTCAGATCCATATACTTCCATTCCTCGTCCCTGACGATCCTTTCCGGTATCCTTCACACTAGAGTCAGCGTATCCTATGGCACCGACCAACTCGGACTATGGACTCATCAACCCTATTGATCATCCACATATGGTAAACGGGAAGCTCTCACGTCCTCTCACGGGTTGGTTACCGGCCTTAAGCGCCCGTGAGCCCAAGTCTAACCATATGCAACCCTACCAATAAATGGCCCCCACAATGTGATTCCTGTCCTCTCACGGGTTGGTTACCGGTCTTGAGCGCCCATGAATCCCCATTGCTACCACGGGTCGTTCGGTCTCAATACCCCTCCGATTAGGGTCTGACATAACAGGACATCCTAGCCAAACACTACTAGACAATCCTAGATATGTCATCCAACAGTTTAGGAAGGTGTCCAGAGGGCATCTCCGGAAACATCCCATAATATTTCCGTAGTAGTCCAAGGACAGAAGTGTCGAAAGGACACCTCTCCTTTCCAAACCATACGTAAGCATACACATGCATCAATTCATATCATCACATATATGGTAACTTCATATATGGAAAGAAATCAATAATTACAATCACTTGTATAACATTGGTAAGTAAATCATACATGAATCAATTCAATATGAATAAGTAATGCTACTGTAATCAAAGTTATGCAACAGTAGTATATCATTGTAAGAATCTAATTTAGGAAAAATATTAATGATATTCAAATATAGAAACTAGGTTCATGCTATCTATGTAATTAAGGAAATAACCATCCTTACCTTTTTTAACTCGCAAAGGGATCCTAAGAAATCAAGTAAGATCTTGGCAAACTTGAGAAGAAGGTCCTAAACAAGTATATACAACATATTAGGAAAGATCCCTAACAGAAAAGATACCAAAACATCCGAAAGCAGACCAAATCTGGAGTTGCTTGTACTCATTGGTCGAGTGGATTGGTCGAGTGGTCCAGTCGACCAATCAGTCGACCAATGCAGACAGTAGCCTATAAAATCAGAGTTTTAAGATATGAAATCCGAATTTGGTGGTTCAAAAGGGTACTAATCAAGGGGTAGACTACATCAGTAGTATTCTAACATATAGGGGACCTCAAAACACCAATCAAATCAAGATATCAAGATCCAAATTAGGAAACAAAAAGTTACCATAATTAACTCAAACATGGATCTTGATGAATTTGAAATAGAAAACAAAGACAAGAACAATAGGAGGATGGATCATTGCTTTCGGTAATGAAAACATGAAAACATACATAGGTCTTCATGGAATAAGGCTTAGAAGCATAAGTCTAAATAAGGAAATAAAACCTACCATATATGTAACTACCATGCATCATGAAGAACACATAGTAAGGTAGAAGAGAACGACTAGAAATCTATGGATTATGGATCATGGAAAGAAAACACAACCATTAACCACTAACATGATCAATAAAAGAAGATCCAAAGAGATCAGAATTCAGATTAGAAGTTTAACAGAGATTAAATCATGGTTTGATCATGAATCCTTCAAAAGCTTGCAATGATCATGGTTAAGATCATTGTTCTAGCCTTAAATCCTTAGGATGATCATGAGAACATGTTCAGAGATGTTTGCAACAGAGGATGCAGCATCTCTTCTACTGTCTCAACTCAAAAAGGAAAGAAAAATAAAGATGGAGGAGAAGAAGAGAGAGTAGACATACCTTTTGATGCAAAAAGAAGAGTTTCGACGAAGATCCGTCAAGAAAACACCAAGGATGCAAGAGAGGTGACTTGCAGAGGTCTTTGGTTCGTTCCAGAGGGTTTGGAGGCAGCAAATACGAAGTGGACTCGAGGTTGGACTTAAATAGAGCAAGAATCAACCTAATTGCCAAAGACAGCACTCATTGGTCGAGTGGATTGGTCGACTGGCCCCATCGACCAATCACTCGACAAATGCCGACAAAGAAGACCAAAACAGGGAATTGAAGGTCCGGATCAAATCCAAACCTAAAGGGGTTTTGCACACAAGTCAAGTGACTTACCTAATAGGTAGAAATGCCTTCAAACCAAGATAGAGAGCACTCCAAGTCCATCAACTAATTAGATCTTCATCAGGATTCGGTTTCCATAAATAGAACCTCATCATCAACTTTCATGGATTCAAAGCCGGACACCAAGTCCTCTCTTGGGATGGCCCAAAGCTGACTTCTTACTTTACTTCGGGTCATCGGACCTACAAATAACAAGGTTTCCGGGTCAAGGTTAGGGCTGGGTTTTACATTCTCCCCCCTTAAAGAAATTTCGTCCCCGAAATTGAAAGCGTACTGTGCTTCCAAAGAGGTATGGAAACTTCTCCTTCATATCTTCTTCCTTCTCCCAAGAAGCTTCTTCAGGGGTATGGTTCTTCCACCGAATCTTCACCAAAGGAATGGCGCGATTCCGCAGCTGCTTGTCCTTCCTATCCAGGATTTCGGCCGGTTCTTCATCATAGGTCAAATCAGCACTAAGTCCTTCAGGTGCTTGTTGCAAAATGTGTTCCGGATTCTCTATGTATTTTCGGAGCATCGAAATATGAAACACATTGTGCACACCAGCAAGAGGCGGAGGTAATGCTAATCGATACGCAACAGGTCCAACCTTTTCCAAAATCTCGAAAGGTCCAATGTAACGAGGGCTAAGCTTTCCCTTAACATTGAATCTCATCACACCCTTCATTGGTGAGACCTTCAGAAAGACTTTCTCTCCAACTTGAAATTCCAAATCAGTCCTTCTCTTATCAAGATAAGATTTCTGTCTCTCGATCAAGGACTTAATCCTTTCTCTTATCATATCTACCATAGCACTTGTAGCTTCAATCATCTCAGGACCTAAGACTTTTCTTTCACCTGTCTCACCCAAGACAAAGGTGTCCTACAAGTACTACCATACAAAGCCTTGAATGGAGCCATGCCTATTGTGGCTTGATAACCGTTGTTATAGGCAAACTCAACCAAAGCTAGGTGTTCATCCCAATTACCACCCATATCCACCACACAAGATCCGAGCATGTCTTCCAATGTCTGAATTGTCCGCTCGGATTGTCCATCGACCGTGGATGATGAGCTGTACTCAAGTTCAATTGGGTTCCCAAGGCCTTCTCGCAAACTATTCCAAAACCTTGAGGTGAACCTAGGATCACGATCCGAGACAATACTCAATGGCACACCATGCAGACGAACCACATTATCCACATAAAGCCTTGCTAGCTTATCCAAAGTATGAGTGATCTTCATAGGAATGAAATGGGCTGATTTGGTCAACCTATCAACAATCACCCACACAGTGTCATTGCCTTTACTTGTCCGAGGCAAGCTAGTCACAAAGTCCATGGAGATATCTTCCCACTTCCAACTAGGAATAGGAAGGGGTTGAAGTAATCCAGATGGAGGTTGTCGAACGGCTTTCACACGCTGGAAAGTCTCACACTTGGCAACAAAATCATCAACATCCGCCTTTAGACCAATCCACCAAAAATGTTCCTTCAAGTCCTTGTACATCTTGGTGCTTCCCGGGTGTACAAAAGAAAGACCGACTGGTGTGCTTCCTTCAATATTTCTTTCTTAACTTCTTCGTTTGCGAGCACACACACAGCCTTCCTCTAAACAACAAAGCACCATCCATGGATATACCAAAGTCGGGGTCCGACTCAGATTCGAAGAAATCTTCTCAACTTTGATCAAAAACTCTTGATCGAACTCTGCATGAGCAACAATCTTATCTCTAAGACCAGATCTTGCCGTCATGGCGAAAAGAATAAATTCAGAATTCTCAGGGACGATTTCCAAATCAAAACTCTCAATAGAAGACCACAATGGTAAACTCAACGCATTCAAATCCAAAGTCTTCTTCTGGTTCTTCCTACTAAGAGCATCAGCAACAACATTTGCTTTCCCAGGATGATACTGAATATCACAATCATAATCGGAGACTAGTTCCAACCATCTCCTTTGTCTCATGTTCAACTCCTTTTGGGTAAAGAAGTATTTCAAACTCTTATGATCCGTGAAAATGGCAATCTTCTCACCGTAAAGATAATGTCTCCAAATCTTCAAAGCAAAGACAACGGCGGCAAGTTCTAGATCGTGAGTGGGGTAATTCCGCTCATAATCCTTCAATTGCCGAGAAGCATAGGCTACGACCTTGCCATGTTGCATCAGTACACAACCCAAACCAATCTTTGACGCATCGGTATAAACCTGTCATACCACCGGAACTATCGGTATAGTCAAAACCGGGGCACTTGTCAATCTATCTTTCAACTCTTGGAAATTCTTCTCACAAAGCGTCGGACCAAACAAACTTCTCTTCTTTCCTGGTCAACTTAGTCATAGGAGCAGCCAACCGAGAAAAGTTCTCAATAAACCTTCGGTAGTAACCCGCCAATCCAAGAAAACTTCTTATTTCCGTTATCGACTTCGGTCTCTCCCAATCAGCCACAACTTGGACCTTTTTAGGATCGACACGAATACCTTCGGCTGAAACTACATGACCAAGGAATACCACTCTCTTAAGCTAGAAATCACACTTGCTAAACTTAGCGAACAACTTCTTTTCTCGCAACCTTTGCAAGGTGAAACTTAGATGACTCGCATGCTCTTCTTCTCTCTTCGAATAGATCAAGATGTCATCAATGAAAACAATCACAAACTTATCAAGCACATCATGAAATACTCGGTTCATGAGGTCCATGAACACCGCAGGAGCATTGGTCAATCCGAAGGGCATGACTCTAAACTCGTAGTGACCATACCGCGTTCGGAAAGCTGTCTTGAAGATATCACTAGACTTTACTTTCAATTGGTGATATCCGGACCTTAAGTCAATCTTTGAGAACACAACTGCACCCTTCAACTGATCGAAGAGATCATCGATTCTGGGCAGCGGATATCTATTCTTGATAGTCAACTTATTCAACTCACGGTAGTCGATGCACAAGCGCATACTACCGTCTTTCTTCTTGACGAACAAGACCGGAGCTCCCCAAGGTGACACACTAGGCTGTACGAAACCTCTATCAATGAGCTCATTCAACTGATTTTGCAACTCTTTCAACTCAGTAGGAGCCATCCTATACGGAGCTTTAGATACCGGAGCGGCACCAGGGACGAGATCAATAGAGAATTCGACATCTCTGTCCGGAGGCACTCCCGATAGATCATCGGGAAGACATCAACAAAGTCGCAGACAACTCGACTTCGTCGACTCTTTTCTCCACTATACCCTTGCCTTCGGATGAAGCATCATCCACTAGGGCATAGACTTGCATCAGGTCAGACAAAGCACCTTCTTACAAACCCTTCTCTTTTCACCCCGAAATTCAAAGACCGGACTTCCACAAATATGGAACTGAATCTTCTTTGAGGAACAAAGGAACACAACTTTGTGGGCTGTCAACCAATCGATTCCCAAAATAACATCGAAGTCCTTCATGTCAAGAATCACAAAATTGGCTTCCAAGTTCTTCTCACCAATCAACACAGGACATTTAGATAACCCCTTATCTAGTTTCACAACAGACCAGTAGGTGTACTAATCAATAAACAACTAGACAACTTCTCGGGATTAGGTTAGTCTTCTTGATGAATGCAGATGACATGAACGAGTGAGATGCACCCGTATCAAATAAGACAAATGCGAAATAGAAGCGACTAACAATGTACCCGTAATCACATCATGGCTTGGATCCTGCTCAAAGACCGGAAATACTGAAAACTCTACCAGAGGGAGGAGCAGGAGCACTCTTCACCACTGGGGCAGGGCTGCTCAGGCGCGGCCGCCGGACAGAGCACGAGCAAAATGACCAGCTTGCTTGCGGTAGAAGCAAACAGGATTGCTTGGATCCAACAGGGGTGGCTGCAACAGAGGGCTTCCGAACAAAAGGCCTTGCACTTGCACTTGCACTTGCACTTGCTGGTGGTCGGTTTCCGCCATACTATTTAAACTGGCCGGGCTGCTGAAAACCCGTGTTCGACCTACACTCTTAGCCTCGAAAGGTAGGAGTGGGGTAGGGTGTAGGTCTCACAAAACGACGGTCATTGCGATCCACCAAACCAGAATTCCTTGATCGCCAAGGCTTTTGCACACGAGCACTTTCCTTCTCTCGTTTCTTCCAACTTTTTCGAGTTCTCGCACCACTTGAGCATAGCTCACTATAGGCTGGACTTGTGAGGTAAGCTTTAATGGCAGGGCGCAGTCCTTTGAAGAACTTCTTTGCTTTGGCGAGGTCTTCCTTCAAAGAATCTGGAGCAAAGAAATGAAGCTCTTCGAACTTCGTTGGTACTCCAACACGAGACAGAGTTCCTTGAGTCGAAATCATAAACTCAGCTTCCTTCGCATCCTTCACCGCCTCGGGAAAGTAGTTCATACAAAAAGCCTCTTTGAATAACTCCCAAGTTACAACTCCTGCATGCAAACCTTCCAAAACAGACGAGTGGAGATCCACCATGCATCAGCTTCTTGTTGCAACTTCGCTCAAAGAAACAAAATCTTCCGAGCTTCCGAGCATTGCAGATGTCGGAAAGCCTTCTCCAACTCACGAAGCCACTTGTTAGGAAACAAGGGGTCCTTGGTAACTCCGGTAAAAGTGGGTACTTGCATCTTCAGTAAAACTCTCCATCAAGCGAGTATGAGGAGTTCCAACTAAACCTCCCGCATTCAGGATCTGCGGCGTGAGGATTCACATTAGCACCAGCCCGGGTCTCATTATGCGAGTCATGAAACCCACCAACATCTGGTTGAACCGAGCTGCTTGTCGCTGCATCATATTGCCCATAATATTGGCAATATCTCCGAAACTTCCAACATTCGGGGCACCAGGGGATCTCCCGAGTACCCCGATCAACATTTGGCATCTCACCACCTCCATGAGGTACTTCACCACCTCCCCGAGGTATTTCACCACCTCCATGACCACTGGATTCACCACGCCCGCTACTCGAGTAACCATTCTGCAAAACCGAGAACATCAAAATACCGAATTTCGAAGATTCAACATAAACCACAAGTCCAAATGATTTGAAAACTTAAATCATGCTCAAATATATCCATATAGTCATCAAACAATATTCCATAAGGCAAAAATCAAATTTTCCAAAAATTCAACAGCAAATGAGGTCACTGTGACCATTGGTCGAGTGATTGGTCGAGTGACCAAGTCGACCAATGAGTCGACCAATGAAGACAGAATGCGAAAATTCGCATTATAAGCCTCATTTCCACATTCCAACCTCATTCTAACTTCTTCCAAAGGTGAGAGAGCTCTAGGGAAAATCTCCAAGAGTTCCCACAAGTGTTCTTGAGGTGATTTAGTGCTTCAACAACAACACCACAACACACCATCTTCACAAACAAGGTAAATCTCTCATTCTTTCTTCCATTTCCATCTTCTCATGCTTGCATTTCAATAAAACCATGCTTTACTTGTATCCAATGCTAGAAATCATGCTTAGGAATGCTTAGAAACATATTCCCTAGGTTTTAAACACAATGACATGCATAGACAACAAGTTTTAACACATTGGTGCTCATCTCGCAAAGTTTTATACCGAAATCGATATCTTTAGAAAAATTTTGTTTTCTCTCAAACCGCTTGAAATTTTCGCACGAGATCAAATGCTACATGCTCAAGATGACATTGTAGATAGGTCCATACAATTTGATTTAACCAATTTCAACTTTTCAAAAAATCCAATTTTGACCTAAATTGCAAAATCCCCAAATTTCTTCTTGCTGAATTTTTCGCTTTAATCCAAGTTTTCGATCGATTTTCATCAAAACAACTTCATAGACATGAAATTCCAAGTATTGCGCACATGCTAGTATGTTCAAATCAAATTTCCCCCAAATTTGAAATTTTCCGAAAAATTACGAAAATACCCTTTTGGCTCAAATCTTGTAATAGCACTAATTGGAATTGTCTCTTGTCTCTTCCACAGATACACTATGCAGAGGGGAGGGCGAGGAGGAGGTAGAGGTCGTGGTCGCATCGTAGGTGCTCTTAGGGGCAGAGGTTAGGTTCCTTTCGAGCCTAGAGAGGAGGTTAGGAGACCAGACATGTTTGACACACCTCAGGCCGAGTTCCTGTACGAGGCCTACTTCAGCTACTGCAACATCGAGATGGGACGTCTACTTCACTTACGCCAGCTCAGAGCCTTTAGGATCCGGCAGAGGTTCGACACATTACAGTGGACTCATCTCTTCACCGAGGATCTACCGGTATACCCGGAGCTAGTGAGGTTGTTCTTCAGCAACCTTACTTACACAGAGGAGGCTCGAGGCCGGGGACATCCACTCGGACTTGTCCTCGGGAGCGGGGGTCTTCCGGACTCGATTCGCTTCTCTACCCGGACACCGGCTGAGATCTTGCAGTGTTCCTTACTATCCACAGCGGTGTGTGTGGATACCGCAGGAGCAGATCTGGACAGCCATCCGATGCCGTACGAGCTTCGCGAGATATGCTCTACGCTATGGGATAGCCGTCGATGCTTCACACCGTGGACTAGCGGACGGATGACGGGTTCTGCACGTATTATCGGTCGCATAGTCGGCCGAAACATCATGCCGAAAGCCGGACATCACCATCGGGTCACGGTGATGGAGGCCTTAGTCATCTACCGCATCTACATGGGCTTCGAGATCGATCTCTCCTACATCATTCAGCGGTCATGCTTGGACTTAGTTCTGCGGCCTAGCATGCGGAACCTTTGCTATGGGAGGCTTCGACTTTGATCTTCGGGCATTTCGGGGTGAGTTTCGAGGATACACCGATGGACACTAGATCACGGGGATACCCCATTGGGACTCGGACCATTCGTCGATGAGACTACATCGTCGAGAGAGATCTCCTGGTCCAGAGGGTGAGGATGATGATGAATCGAGAGGATGAGGATCGGGGATCCGAGGATGGAGGAGAGGATCGGGCCGGAGATGATGGCGATGATGCGGATATGCGAGGCTGAGCACGGTGCATCACGAGTTTCCTTCATCACACTTCGAGGTAGGTGGCCCTTCACATGCGATTCCGGAGACTTCAGATCTTGGTGCACAGATGAGATCGATGACTTCCATGCTAGAGAGGATGGAGGTCGACAGGAGCAGATGTACGAGAGGATGGAGTCACGACGGGATAGGATAGAGCATCGGGTGACTCGGCTAGCGAGAGGAGTTCGGAGCATACGAGAGATCGGAGCGATCACCTAGATAGACCGTACCTTAGGATTTTCCATTTATGCATTTCGGATGTAATCGTTGTAAAAACTTTTGAAATTAATGAAGTTCATTTTGTTTCTCTTTAATTATTGTATGTTATGCAACTTTCTTTTCCTTGCATTAGTGACATTTGTTCAAGTATAATTATGGTATGTTATTCAGAAATGTTCGTTATGCCTCAAAGGTCAAGTTTCTAATTCAAGTGTTCTATTATTCACTTCTAAGAGTAGAAGTGTCATTTCGGATTAATGACTCGGGAATGTTCAGTTGTTGTCTTTTGTGGTTAGGATCTCCTCGAACCTTGGGCTCCGATACCAATCATTACGCCCTCCCAGCCCGGTACCCTATCCTGCATACCCGAGAGTGTGATCCACAGCCCGAAGATCGGGTATCGAGTGATCAACCTCCCACATAAACAATAACATAATCATGAACAACCATAACAAGAGTGCGGAAGATAAATCATAGATCCAATAAAGAAAGAATGAATCATAAATGAATCAGAATAATAGATATAATCAGAGTATCAAACAGATAAGTAAAGCGAAGCAAGAATCCCACTTTACATCCAGCGGAAAAGTAGCTCTAAAAGAATAAACTAGACAAAACCTAATCCCAAGAATAACAAGTACATTGGGTAACTAAATTATTCTCCACTTTATAGACAACATCCTTGTAAGTGTAAATCTCATAAATAGCACAAGGACGCTTCCACTCAATGGTCGGACTAAGCATCGTACGGAGCATAACCACTCGCGGGATCTTCAGAGTAATTGTGGTAACCGCAATCACCTTCCTGGAGATATGTCTCTTCGCCTTGTGCTTCTTCATAGGGACCGTCATAGTACTCAGTACCTGCAGGATAGTCTAACAACATTGTACAATAAAGGAATGAGTTTCGAAGAAACTCGGTAAAACGCGATTAAAAATCCATAATAACATAAATGGCGGGATTCCGAACAAACATAAATGCAATATGATATGAGACAAACAATGAATGAATGAATCTAACTCTATGTATGCTGGTCTCTATTGGCAGACATGCTTTAAGTCATAGCACCGTACTTCTTTAGGAAAGTCCACTCACATCCTCAACCATTTAAGATATCTTGGATTCTCTCACGGATCATTTCACCGGTCTTGAGCAGCCGATTGGTAATGGGTCCTTCGTCCCTCAGGACAAACCTTGGCAGGGGGTTAAGTCAACACACTCTCTCACAACCATTTGGTATAAATACTGGCGCATGTCAAGGTAAAACCTAGCCAAATGCAAGTCTTCTACTTAGTTACATCAAGTCAGATCCAGATACTTCCATTCCTCGTCCCTGACGATCCTTTCCGGTATCCTTCACACTAGAGTCAGCGTATCCTATGGCACCGACCAACTCGGACTACGGACTCATCAACCCTATTGATCATCCACATATGGGAAACGGGAAGCTCTCACGTCCTCTCACGGGTTGGTTACCGGCCTTAAGCGCCCGTGAGCCCAAGTCTAACCATATGCAACCCTACCAATAAATGGCCCCCACAATGTGATTCCTGTCCTCTCACGGGTTGGTTACCGGTCTTGAGCGCCCATGAATCCCCATTGCTACCACGGGTCGTTCGGTCTCAATACCCCTCCGATTAGGGTCCGACATAACAGGACATCCTAGCCAAACACTACTAGACAATCCTAGATATGTCATCCAACAGTTTAGGAAGGTGTCCAGAGGGCATCTCCGGAAACATCCCATAATATTTCCGTAGTAGTCCAAGGACAGAAGTGTCGAAAGGACACCTCTCCTTTCCAAACCATACGTAAGCATACACATGCATCAATTCATATCATCACATATATGGTAACTTCATATATGGAAAGAAATCAATAATTACAATCACTTGTATAACATTGGTAAGTAAATCATACATGAATCAATTCAATATGAATAAGTAATGCTACTGTAATCAAAGTTATGCAACAGTAGTATATCATTGTAAGAATCTAATTTAGGAAACATATTAATGATATTCAAATATAGAAACTAGATTCATGCTATCTATGTAATTAAGGAAATAACCATCCTTACCTTTTATAACTCGCAAAGGGATCCTAAGAAATCAAGTAAGATCTTGGCAAACTTGAGAAGAAGGTCCTAAACAAGTATATACAACATATTAGGAAAGATCCCTAACAGAAAAGATACCAAAACATCCGAAACAGACCAAATCTGGAGTTGCTGTACTCATTGGTCGAGTGGATTGGTCGAGTGGTCCAACGACCAATCAGTCGACCAATGCGAGACGATAGCCTATAAAATCAGAGTTTTAAGATATGAAATCCGAATTTGGTGGTTCAAAAGGGTACTAATCAAGGGGTAGACTACATCAGTAGTATTCTAACATATAGGGGACCTCAAAACACCAATCAAATCAAGATATCAAGATCCAAATTAGGAAACAAAAAGTTACCATAATTAACTCAAACATGGATCTTGATGAATTTGAAATAGAAAACAAAGACAAGAACAATAGGAGGATGGATCATTGCTTTCGGTAATGAAAACATGAAAACATACATAGGTCTTCATGGAATAAGGCTTAGAAGCATAAGTCTAAATAAGGAAATAAAACCTACCATATATGTAACTACCATGCATCATGAAGAACACATAGTAAGGTAGAAGAGAACGACTAGAAATCTATGGATTATGGATCATGGAAAGAAAACACAACCATTAACCACTAACATGATCAATTAAAGAAGATCCAAAGAGATCAGAATTCAGATTAGAAGTTTAACAGAGATTAAATCATGGTTTGATCATGAATCCTTCAAAAGCTTGCAATGATCATGGTTAAGATCATTGTTCTAGCCTTAAATCCTTAGGATGATCATGAGAACATGTTCAGAGATGTTTGCAACAGAGGATGCAGCATCTCTTCTACTGTCTCAACTCAAAAAGGAAAGAAAAACAAAGATGGAGGAGAAGAAGAGAGAGTAGACATACCTTTTGATGCAAAAAGAAGAGTTTCGACGAAGATCCGTCAAGAAAACACCAAGGATGCAAGAGAGGTGACTTGCAGAGGTCTTTGGTTCGTTCCAGAGGGTTTGGAGGCAGCAAATACGAAGTGGACTCGAGGTTGGACTTAAATAGAGCAAGAATCAACCTAATTGCCAAAGACAGCACTCATTGGTCGAGTGGATTGGTCGACTGGCCCAGTCGACCAATCAGTCGACCAATGCTGACAGCAAGACCAAAACAGGGAATTGAAGGTCCAGATCAAATCCAAACCTAAAGGGGTTTTGCACACAAGTCAAGTGACTTACCTAATAGGTAGAAATGCCTTCAAACCAAGATAGAGAGCACTCCAAGTCCATCAACTAATTAGATCTTCATCAGGATTCAGTTTCCATAAATAGAACCTCATCATCAACTTTCATGGATTCAAAGCCAGACACCAAGTCCTCTACTGGGATGGCCCAAAGCTGACTTCTTACTTTACTTCGGGTCATCGGACCTACAAATAACAAGGTTTCCGGGTCAAGGTTAGGGCTGGATTTTACATAGTCCTTCACCAGTTCTAGCCATCTTCTCTGTCTCATATTCAACTCCTTCTGAGTAAAGAAATACTTGAGACTCTTGTGGTCAGTGAAAATCGATATCTTTTCACCATAAAGATAGTGACGCCCAAATCTTCAAAGCAAAAACCACAGCTGCCAGCTCCAAGTCATGAGTAGGATAATTATGCTCGTAGTTCTTCAACTGCCTAGAAGCATAAGCTACCACCTTCCCATGCTGCATCAAAACGCAACCCAAACCAACTTTAGAGGCATCGGTATACACTGTCAAACCTCCAGAGTCATCTGGTATCGTCAACACAGGAGTCTTAGTCAACCTTTTCTTGAATTCTTGGAAACCCTTTTCACAGGCTTCATTCCACTCAAACTTGACTTCTTTTCTGGTAAGCTTTGTCATAGGTGTTGAGAATCTAGAGAAATTCTCAATGAAGAGCCTATAATATCTCGCCATACCAAGAAAAATTCAAATCTCAGTGACTGACTTAGGTCGGTCCCAATCAGCAACAGCTTGAACCTTTGCAAGGTCAACCTTAATACCGTCAGCAGAAACAATGTGACCTAAGAACATATCTTTAGGTAACCAAAAGTCACATTTACTGAACTTGGAAAACAACTTCTTCTCTCTCAAACGCTGCAGAGCAAAACTCAAATGCACAACATGTTCTTCTTCGCTCTTTGAATAAATTAGAATGTCATCAATAAATACAATGATAAACTTATCTAAGACATCCTGAAATACTCGGTTCATCAGATCCATGAATGCTGCCGCCTGCCGGTGCATTAGTAAGACCAAAAGGCATAACTCGGAATTCATAATGCCCATATCTAGTCCTAAATGCAGTCCTGCAGACATCACTGGACTTCACTCTTAACTGATGATACTCAGATCGATCTTCGAGAACACAGAGGCACCTTTCAACTGATCAAACAAGTCGTCGATCCTAGGAAGAGGATATTTATTTTTAATCGTCAACTTGTTCAATTCCCGATAGTCTATGCACATTCGCATACTACCGTCCTTCTTCTTCACAAACAAAACCAGGGCTCCCCAAGGCGAAACACTGGGTTGGATAAACCCTTTGCTTGACAAATCATTTAACTGAGTCTGAAGTTCCTTCAACTCAGTCGGAGCCATCCGATACGGAGCTTTCGACACAGGAACTGCTCCAGGAATTAGATCAATTGAAAACTCTAACTCCCTCTCTGGAGGCAAACCAGACAAATCATCAGGGAAAACATTAGGAAAGTCCCTGACAACTTCGATATCAGACAACCGTTTCACACCTTCCGAAACATCCACAGAAGAGGAAAGAAGTCCAACATTTTTAGTCCACTGCCTGACTTTCACAGTTGAAGCCAGTATCTTCTTGCTCAACTTCTCTTGACTACTTTGATACTCAAACGGACTATCATTCATAGGATGAAACAGTACCTTCCTTTCCGAACAAAGGATAACTGCGCCATACTTAGATAACCAATCCATTCCAAGTATCGCATCAAAATCAGACATATCCAACTTGATCGAACGGGCTTCAAGGGTTCTACCAGCAATAACGACGGAACAAGATTCAACCACTTCATCTAATCTAACAACAGATCATGTAGGAGTACTAATAACTAGTCCTCTTTCCAACTTGGCAAGTGTAACAAGAATACGACTCACAAAAGAAGATGCTATGAATGAATGCGATGCAGCATTATCAAATAATACGAAAGCAGAGGTAGATGATACTGAAATAATACCTGTCACAACATCGTGATCTATCTCAGATTCTGAACCAACAACACTGAACACTTTTCCAGTGGGAACATTCGAAGCAGGCTTCAAAGCTGACACTTGAAAACTCGGCTTCTGAGTGCAGTTACGAGAATAATGACTGGCTTCCCACAGTTAAAGCAGATCAAATCCTTACCACTCACAGGAGCTACTGAAAAAGGATATGCAGGTCTCTGGTTATTAACCACTGGACGAGGGTTAGCATATATCGGTCCAGTACCCTAACTACCTGCAACAGGACGCACCGGTGCACCACTAGAACCATAGCTCGAAGTAGAGCTAAAACTGGAACTAGCACCTCTAGGCTGAAACAAAGGGGCAGTATAAGGAGCAGGCCTAGAAAATCTCAGGTTACGGTCATCCAAATGATTCCTGTTCGAAACAGAACGCTGGAGCAGATAATTCTCTCTCTCATTATCTTCTACCTTCTTCGCATTCTGTACCATCTCAGCATAATCCACAATAGGATGAATTGCTAGGTAAGTCTTCAGTGACGGCCTCAAACCTTTGAAGAACTTCTTTGCCTTCTCACGGTCACCTTTGAAAGCATCAGGAGCAAAGTAAAACAATTCTTCAAACTTCTTCTAGTACTCCAGAACAGTACTAGGTCCTTCCGTGAGTACCATAAACTCAGCTTCTTTAGCATCTCTCACAGACTCGGGGAAATAATTCTTACAAAAAGCTTCCTAAAATATTTCCCAAGAGATACCACCAGCAGGAACATCAACTTCAGGGACAGCCCTACCTCTATTCCAACTAGAGGAGGCACCAAGGTTCCTTCTTTCAACCATTCTAATAATCCAAAACAAAAGGTTGAAAATCCACGAAAAATTTCATCCATTCAAACTCACACTTCCAACATGTCTTACACACTTAACTCAACTGCAAAGGCCATTGAAATCCAAACAAAGTTTCAAAAATCAAATATTCTCAAAATTTGCCTTGCATGAAAAACAGCTTAAAGGGCCCACTCTCTGTCACACCCCACCCGTCGGTCTCGGTTACCCGCCCGACAACCCGTGGGTGCGATCCGTCACAAGATCCAAGGTTTTAGTCTATCAACAATATTTAAGACAAATACAGATAATCATGAGCAAGAATATTCAATAACTAAATTAAATGAATTACAGAAGCCCAAAATGCTCCAATAACAATGGAAAGAAAATAAAGAATAATGAATAAGTCAAAAATGAGGGCAGCGGAATAAAAGTGTTTAAATCAGTTTCTTTCCAGTTTGTTTCTCTAAGTCAATGAACTTAGTTTCCAGTTTAATGAGGTGAGGGGTTCTCCAATTCTTCTCCAGTCTCAGTGCGAACTGCCTGACCACCTTTCGCCTCTGACCATCAACCGGTGCGATAAGCGCACTCCATGCACCCGCAGGAACTCCCGCACATGCTATTTCCATCTCCCACTGGCGGTGCCACATCTTCTTCAAACGGGATGGTTCCTTCATAGGGAACCAGCCCATCTTCAGATACAAATCCTTCTTCTGTATAGGCTAAAAACATACAAAGAATAAAGGAATGAGTTCTAAAGAACTCAGAAGAAACAATCATATATCTCATCCATCATCCAAAAATGCCATGATACAACAGTAATATGAATGAATGCAAAACATGAATGATGCTATGATTTCTAACTATGCAAGTCTCTAATAGCTGACATGCTTTAAGATAAACACCAGCCCTCCTCTGGGTAAGTATCATCACTCTGATCCGGCAAGGACTGGTTACCTCTGTAGGGATCCAGGGAAAAAGGGAAAGTCCACACCTGGCTCACAAACCATGGTTAGGGGTTAAGTCCACACTCTCTCACCACGACCATTGGTAATGAGTACTGGCGCATGTCTGGGTTTCTAATCCAATGCAAGGTCATAATGGTTACATGTCTATATGAAGTCCAGATACATCCCCTATGGCACCGACTAACTCGGTTCAGTATCCTTCGCAACCTAGGAGTAAGAATCCTCACGGACTGGCTACCTCTGTTGGACTCTACTCCATAACCCTATGGTCATCCACATATCATTGGGGCGGATGCTCTCATGATTCCTCCCGACACCCGGTCCGGTCCTTGGACATCCATGAGCCCAACCCTAACATATGCAACCCTACCATTTCATGACCAACAGTGGACCACCAAGTCACATCACTGTCATCACGGGTCACTCGGTTTCAATTCCCCTACCGAAAGGGTAGTAGCATGTGGGGTACCTAGCCATGCAATCTAGACTCATCCTAACAATGTCATCAACTAATCATGATAGTGCTGAAGGCATCAGCAGGCATGTGTCCCATTCCACAGCCTCCTGATAACATCAGCCAAGATATCCCAAAAGGAATACCCCAACTATCATAATCATATACCAACTACCACCATCTCATAACAATCACAAACCATAAAGTAAATATGAAATCAAAGTAAACAGCAGTAGTATAACAGCGTTATATATGAAACTACAGCAGTTTATATTGGTACAGATTAAGAATAACAATTACTAAATCAACATGCTGAAGTATACATAAATAGATAAGATAGACTGTCCTTACTTGCATATACCTTGAAACGTCCGTAAAATGGAATCCAAAGAATTATTAGTAGACTTTTCTTTTAAACAAGAATCACCTAAACACAGGGTTATTAGAATATATAAGTCACATAAACCAAATTGAATCAAAACCGAAATCTATTTGGTCATCATTTACCAAACCGTCGCTTGTCTTGGTCGCTTAGGTTAAGCGACCGCCACTAGTGACCGCCCCAAAAACAGTGAGTTTCAATCCGAAACTCAGGCTTCTGATTACTCGATTTCAATCCGGTTTTCGAGTAATCTCATCCTAAGTCTCGAATTAAACACTCCCTAAGCCAAAAGGGTAAGAGAAAACAATCCACTATCATCAGTGGATTACCCCTAACCCTCTCCTTGATTGGATTTACCATCTCACAAAAGCAGGGTTCCGTTTATGGTTATTCCATCTCATGTAGATTAAAAAAAAGGGTAAAGAATAACCAAGGGGTAATCACAGTGACGAGGGAAAAAGGGTAAAACCAAACTAACGGAGATAAGAGAGTAGAGAACGAAGGGTTAGTTCAATACCTCACACCAGAAAGCTAGAGAAGAAGAGAACTGATCTTCCAAACCACTGTCAGTACTCCAGAGACTCTTTCGGATCTTCCCCGCAGCCGTCTTAACTCCCAAATAAGAAATAACAAATAAAGTAATCGTTAATGAGACGGAGGTTGCCTTTTATAGAAGTCTGGGGGCAAAATAGGGCAAAATCCCCGAAAACATACCGGGCAGTCGCTTGGGCCGGTCGCTTAGGTTAAGCGACCGCCACTAGTAACCGCCCCCATGTAATTTGCCATACAAGGGTGCTTTTACTAGGGGGTTGATACCCAAGGTCAACC
>NC_142606.1:57467920-57492920 GCF_041222555.1 Hakea prostrata
CATAACAAACATAAATGCAATATGACATGAGACAAGCAATGAATGAATGAATCTAACTCTATGTATGCTGGTCTCTATTGGCAGACATGCTTTAAGTCATAGCACCGTACTTCTTTAGGAAAGTCCACTCACATCCTCAACCATTTAAGATATCTTGGATTCTCTCACGGATCATTTCACCGGTCTTGAGCAGCCGATTGGTAATGGGTCCTTCATCCCTCAAGACAAACCATGGCGGGGGTTAAGTCAACACACTCTCTCACAACCATTTGGTATAAATCTTGGCGCATGTCGGGGTAAAACCTAGCCAAATGCAAGTCTTCTACTTAGTTACATCAAGTCGGATCCGAGATACGTCCATTCCTCGTCCACTGCGATCCTTTCCGGTATCTTTCACACTAGAGTCCTCATAGTCCCTGACTACGGACTCATCAACCCTATTGGTTATCCACATATGGTAAACGGGAAGCTCTCACGTCCTCTCACGGGTTGGTTACCGGTCTTGAGCGCCCGTGAGCCCAAGTCTAACCATATGCAACCCTACCAATAAATGGCCCCCACAATGTGATTCCTGTCCTCTCACGGGTTGGTTACCGGTCTTGAGCGCCCATGAATCCCCATTGCTACCACGGGTCGTTCGGTCTCAATACCCCTCCGATTAGGGTCGACATAACAGGACATCCTAGCCAAACACTACTAGACAATCCTAGATATGTCATCCAACGGTTTAGGAAGGTGTCCGAGAGGGCATCTCCGGAAACATCCCATAATATTCCCGTAGTAGTCCAAGGACAGAAGTGTCAAAAGGACACCTCTCCTTTCCAAACCATACTTAAGCATACACATGCATCAATTCATATCATCACTTATATGGTAACTTCATATATGGAAAGAAATCAATAAGTACAATCAACTTGTATATAATTGATAAATAAATCATTCATGAATCAATTAATCATAAACAAGTAATGCTACTGTAATCAAAGTTATACAACAGTAGTATATCATTGTAAGAATCTAATTTAGGAAACATGTCAATGATATTCAAATATAGAAACTAGATTCATACTATCTATGTAATTAAGGAAATAACCATCCTTACCTTTTATAACTTGCAAAGGGATCCTAAGAAATCAAGTAAGATCTTGGCAAACTTGAGAAGAAGGTCCTAAACAAGTATATACAACATATTAGGAAAGATCCCTAATAGAAAAGATACCAAAACATCCAACACGGACCAATTCGGGGTTCTTGTACTCATTGGTCGAGTGGATTGGTCGACTGGTCCGATCGACCAATCGATCGACCAATGCGACGATAGCCTAAAAAAACAGAGTTTTAAGATATGAAATCCGAATTTGGTGGTTCAAAAGGGTACTAATCAAGGGGTAAACTACATCAGTAGTATTCTAACATATAGGGGACCTCAAAACACCAATCAAATCAAGACATCAAGATCCAAATTAGGAAACAAAAAGTTACCATAATTAGATCAACCATGGATCTTGATGAATTCGAAATAGAAATCAAAGACAAGAACAATAGGAGGATGGATCATTGCTTCAGGTAAAGGTATCATGAAAACATACTTAGATCTTCAAGGAAAAAGGCTTAGAAGCATAAATCTAAATAAGGAAATAAAACCTACCATATATGTAACTACCATGCTTCATGAAGAACACATAGTATGGTAGAAGAGAACAACTAGAGATTGATAGATCATGGATCATGGAAAGAAAACACAGTAATTAACTACTAACATGATCAATATAGAAGATCCAAAGAGATCAGAATTCAAATCAGAAGTTTAACAAGATTAGATCATGGTTTGATCATGATTCCTTCAAAAGCTTGCAATGATCATGGTTAAGATCATTGTTCTAGCCTCAAATCCTTAGGATGATCATGAGAACATGTTCGAGAGATGTTTGCAACGAGAGAATGCAGCATCTCTTCTCTGTCTCAACTCAAAAAGGAAAGAAAAACAAAGATGGAGGAGAAGAAGAGAGAGTAGACATACCTTTTGATGCAAAAGGAAGAGTTTCGACGAAGATCCGTCAAGAAAACACCAAGGATGCAAGGGAGATGACTTGCAGAGGGTCTTTGGTTCGTTCCAAAGAGTTTGGAGGCAGCAAATACGAAGTGGACTCGAGATTGGACTTAAATAGAGCAAGAAAAACCTAATTGCCAAAGACGGCACTCATTGGTCGAGTGGATTGGTCGGCTGGTCCCGATCGACCAATCGATCGACCAATCTTGACACAAAAGTCCAAAACGAGGGAATTGAAGGCCCGGATCAAATCCAATCCTAAAGGGGTTTTTGCACACAAGTCAAGTGACTTACCTAATAGGTAGAAATGCCTTCAAACCAAGATAGAGAGCACTCCAAGTCCATCAACTAATCCGATCTTCATCAAGATTCAGTTTCCATAAATAGAACTTCATCATCAACTTTCATGGATTCAAAGCCGGACACCAAGTCCTCCTTTGGGATGGCCCAAAGCTGACTTCTTACTTTACTCCGGGTCATCGGACCTACAAATAACAAGGTTTCCGGGTCAAGGTTAGGGCTGGGTTTTACATTCTCCCCCCCTTAAAGAAATTTCGTCCTCGAAATTGAAAGCGTACCTGTGCTTCCAAAGAGGTAAGGAAACTTCTCCTTCATGTCTTCTTCCTTCTCCCAAGAAGCTTCTTCGGGGGTATGGTTCTTCCACCGAATCTTCACCAAAGGGATGGTGCGATTCCGCATGTTGCTTGTCCTTCCTATCCAAGATTTCAGCCGGTTCTTCATCGTAGGTCAAATCAGCACTAAGTCCTTCAGTGCTTGCTGCAAAATGTGTTCCGGATTCTCTATGTATTTTCGGAGCATCGAAATATGAAACACATTGTGAACACCAGCAAGAGGCGGAGGTAATGCTAATCGATACGCAACGGGTCCAACCTTTTCCAAAATCTCGAAAGGTCCAATGTAACGAGGGCTAAGCTTTCCCTTAACATTGAATCTCATCACACCCTTCATTGGTGAAACCTTCAGAAATACTTTCTCTCCAACTTGAAATTCCAAATCGGTCCTTCTCTTATCGGCATAAGATTTACTGTCTTGGTAGGCGAGACTTAATCCTTTCTCTTATCATATCTACCATAGCACTCGTAGCTTCAATCATTTCGGGACCTAAGACTTTTCTTTCACTGTCTCGATCCAGTACAAAGGTGTCCTACAAGTCTTGCCATACAAAGCCTTGAATGGAGCCATGCCTATTGTTGCTTGATAAGCTGTTGTTATAGGCAAACTCAACCAAAGCTAGGTGTTCATCCCAATTACCACCCATATCCACCACACAAGATCTGAGCATGTCTTCCAATGTCTGAATTGTCCGCTCGGATTGTCCATCGGGCTTGTGGATGATGAGCTGTACTCAAGTTCAATTGGGTTCCCAAGGCCTTACGCAAACTATTCCAAAACCTTGAGGTGAACCTAGGATCACGATCCGAAACAATACTCAATGGCACACCATGCGGACGAACCACATTATCCACATAAAGCCTTGCTAGCTTATCCAGAGTATGAGTGATCTTCATAGGAATGAAGTGGGCTGATTTGGTCAACCTATCAACAATCACCCACACGGTGTCATTGCCTTTACTTGTCCGAGGCAAGCTAGTCACAAAGTCCATGGAGATATCCTCCCACTTCCAACTAGGAATAGGAAGAGGCTGAAGTAATCCGGATGGAGGTTGTCGAACGGCTTTCACACGTTGGCAAGTCTCACACTTGGCAACAAAATCATCAACATCAGCCTTGAGACCAATCCACCAAAAATGTTCCTTCAAGTCCTTGTACATCTTGGTGCTTCCCGGGTGTATAGTAAAGAGTGGCATTGGTGTGCTTCCTTCAATATTTCTTTCTTAACTTCTTCGTTTGCGAGCACGCACAGTCTTCCTCTAAACAACAAAGCACCATCCATGGATATACCAAAGTCGGGGTCCGACTCGGGATTCGAAGAAATCTTCTCAACTTTGATCAAAAACTCTTGATCGAACTCTGTGAGCAACAATCTTATCTCTAAGACCAGATCTTGCCGTCATGGCGAGAAAGAATAAAATCAGAATTCTCGGGGACGATTTCCAAATCAAAACTCTCAATAGAAGACCACAATGGTAAACTCAAAGCATTCAAATCCAAAGTCTTCTTCTGGTTCTTCCTACTAAGAGCATCAGCAACAACGTTTGCTTTCCCGGGGTGATCTTGAATATCACAATCATAATCGGAGACTAGTTCCAACCATCTCCTTTGTCTCATGTTCAACTCCTTTTGGGTAAAGAAGTATTTCAAACTCTTATGATCCGTGAAAATGGCAATCTTCTCACCGTAAAGGTAATGTCTCCAAATCTTCAAAGCAAAGACAACGGCGCAAGTTCTAGATCGTGAGTGGGGTAATTCCGCTCATAATCCTTCAATTGCCGAGAAGCATAGGCTACGACCTTGCCATGTTGCATCGGTACACAACCCAAACCAATCTTTGGCGCATCGGTATAAAGCTGTCATACCACCGGAACTATCGGGTATAGTCAAAACCGGGGCACTTGTCAATCTATCTTTCAACTCTTGGAAATTCTTCTCACAGGCGTCAGACCAAACAAACTTTTCTTCTTTCCTGGTCAACTTAGTCATAGGAGCAGCCAACCGAGAAAAGTTCTCAATAAACCTTCGGTAGTAACCCGCCAATCCAAGAAAACTTCTTATTTCCGTTCTTGACTTCGGTCTTTCCCAATCAGCCACGGCTTGGACCTTTTCGGGATCGACACGAATACCTTCGGCTGAAACTACATGACCAAGGAATACCACTCTCTTAAGCCAGAAATCACACTTGCTAAACTTAGCGAACAACTTCTTTTCTCGCAACCTTTGCAAAGTGAAACTTAGATGACTCGCATGCTCTTCTTCGCTCTTCGAATAGATCAAGATGTCATCAATGAAAACAATCACAAACTTATCAAGCACATCATGAAATACTCGGTTCATGAGGTCCATGAACACCGCAGGAGCATTGGTCAATCCGAAGGGCATGACTCTAAACTCGTAGTGACCATACCGCGTTCGGAAAGCTGTCTTGAAGATATCACTAGACTTCACTTTCAATTGGTGATATCCGGACCTTAAGTCAATCTTTGAGAACACAACTGCACCCTTCAAGCGATCGAAGAGATCATCAATTACGGGCAGCGGATATCTATTCTTGATAGTCAACTTATTCAACTCACGGTGAGTCGATGCACAAGCGCATACTACCATCTTTCTTCTTGACAAACAAGACCGGAGCTCCCCAAGGTGACACACTAGGCTGTCTGAAACCTCTATCAATGAGCTCATTCAACTGATTTTGCAACTCTTTCAACTCGGTAGGAGCCATCCTATACGGAGCTTTAGATACCGGAGCGGCACCGGGGACGAGATCAATAGAAAACTCGACATCCACTGTCCGGGAGGCACTCTGATAGATCATCGGGGAAGACATCAACAAAGTCGCAGACAACTCGACTTCATCGACTCTTTTCTCCACTATACCCTTGCCTTCGGATGAAGCATCATCCACTAGGGCATAGACTTGCATCGGTCAGACACAGCACCTTCTTACAAACCCTTCTCTTTTCACCACAGAAATTCAAAGACCGGACTTCCACAAATATGGGCCTGAATCTTCTTTGAGGAACAAAGGAACACGGCTTTGTGGGCTGTCAACCAATCAATTCCCAAAATAACATCGAAGTCCTTCATGTCAAGAATTACAAAATTGGCTTCCAAGTTCTTCTCACCAATCAACACGGGACATTTAGATAACCCCTTATCTAGTTTCACAACGAGGACCAGTGGGTGTACTAATCAATAAACAACTAGACAACTTCTCGGGGATTAGGTTAGTCTTCTTGATGAATGCGAGATGACATGAGCGAATGAGATGCACCCGTATCAAATAAGACAAATGCGAAATAGAAGCAACTAACAATGTACACTGTAATCACTTCATGGCTTGGATCTGCTCGGCCTTTGGTAATCTGAAAACTCTACCGGAGGGAGGAGCGGGGAGCACTCTTCACCAGGGGGCGGGCTGCTTTGGGCGGGCCGCCCGGACAGGCACGAGCAAAATGACCAGCTTGCTTGCGGTAGAAGCAAACGGGATTCTTTGGATCCAACGGGGGTGGCTGCAACGAGAGGGCTTCCGAACAATAGGCCTTGCACTTGCACTTGCTGGTGGTCGGTTTCCGCCATCTTGTCTAAAGCTGGCCGGGCTGCTGAAAACCCGTGTTCGACCTACACTCTTAGCACGAAAGGTAGGAGTGGGGTAGGGTGTAGGTCTCACAAAACGACGGTCATTACGATCCACCAAACCAGAATTCCTTGACTGCCAGGGCTTTTGCACACGAGCACTTTCCTTCTCTGTTTCTTCCAACTTCTTGAGTTCTGCACCACTTGAGCATAGCTCACTATAGGCTGGGACTGTGAGGTAAGCTTTAATGGCGGGCGCAGTCCTTTGAAGAACTTCTTTGCTTTGGCGAGGTCATCCTTCGGAGAATGCGGAGCAAAGAAATGAAGCTCCTCGAACTTCGTTGGTACTCCAACACGAGACGAGAGATCCTTGAGTAAGAATCATGAACTCGGCTTCCTTCGCATCTTTTACCGCCTCGGGAAAGTAGTTCATACAAAAAGCCTCTTTGAACAGCTCCCAAGTTACAACTCCTGCATGCAAACCTTCCAAAAGCAGGCCGAGTGGAGATCCACCATGCATCGGCTTCTTGTTGTAACCACATTCGGCAAACAGAATCTTCGAGCTTCCGAGCATTGCGGATGTCGGAAAGCCTTCTCCAACTCACGAAGCCACTTGTTAGGAAACAAGGGGTCCTTGGTAACTCCGGTGAAAGTGGGTACTTGCATCTTGAGAAAACTCTCCATCGGGCGAGTATGAGGAGTTCAGCTAAACCTCCCGCATTCGGGAGCTGCGGCATGAGGATTCACATTAGCACCAGCCGGGTCTCATTATGCGAGTCATGAAACCCACCAACATCTGGTTGAATTGAGCTGCTTGCTTTGCTGCATCATATTGCCCATAATATTGGCAATATCTCGGAAACTTCCAACATTCGGGGCACCGGGTATCTCATGAGTACCACTGATCAACATTTGGTATCTCGCCACCTCCATGAGGTATTTCACCACCTCCATGAGGTATTTCACCACCTCCATGACCACTTTGGATTCACCACGCCCACTTCTCGGAGTAACCATTACGCAAAACCGAGAACATCAAAATACCGAATTTGAAGTTTCAACATAAACCACAAGTCCAAATGATTTGAAAACTTAAATCATGCTCAAATATATCCATATAGTCATCAAACAATAATCCATAAGGCAAAAATCACATTTTCCAAAAATTCAACAGCAAATGAGGTCTCTGTGACCATTGGTCGAGTGATTGGTCGTGACCCGGTCGACCAATGAGTCGACCAATGCGACAGAATCGAAAATTCGCATTATAAGCCTCATTTTCACATTCCAACCTCATTCTAACTTCTTCCAAAGGTGAGAGAGCTCTAGGGAAAGTCTCCAAGAGTTCTCACAAGTGTTCTTGAGGTGATTTGGTGCTTCAACAACAACACCACAACACACAATCTTCACAAACAAGGTAAATCTCTTATTCTTTCTTCCATTTTCATCTTCTCATGCTTGCATTTCAATAAAACCATGCTTTACTTGTATCCAATGCTAGAAATCATGCTTAGGAATGCTTAGAAACATATTCCCTAGGTTTTAAACACAATGCCATGCATAGACAACAAGTTTTAACATATTGGTGTTCATCTCGCAATGTTTTTATACCGAAATCGATATCTTTAGAAAAATTCCGTTTTCTCTCAAACCGCTTGAAATTTTCGCACGAGATCAAATGCTACATGCTCAAGATGACATTGTAGATAGGTCCATACAATTTGATTTAACCAATTTCAACTTTTCAAAAATCCAATTTTGACCTAAATTGCAAAATCCCCAAATTTCCTTCTTGCTGAATTTTTCGCTTTAATCCAAGTTTTCGATCGATTTTCATCAAACAAACTTCATAGACATGAAATTCCAAGTATTGCGCACATGCTAGTATGTTCAAATCAAATTTCCCCCAAATTTGAAATTTTCCGAAAAAAATACGAAAATACCCTTTTGGCTCAAATCTTAAGGTAGCACTAAGCTGGAATTGTCTCTTGTCTCTTTCACGAGATACCCACTATGCGAGAGGGGAGGGCGAGGACGAGGTAGAGGTCGTGGTCGCATTGTAGGTGCTCTTAGGGGCGGAGGTCGGGTTCCTTGAGCCTAGACGGGAGGTTAGGAGACCGGACATGTTTGACACACCTCGGGCCGAGTTCTGTCTGAGGCCTACTTCGATTCTTGCAATATCGAGATGGGACGTCTACTTCACTTACGCCAGCTCGGAGCCTTTAGGATTCGGCGGAGATTCGACACATTGCGGTGGACTCATCTCTTCACCGAGGATCTGCCGGTATACCGGAACTAGTGAGGTTGTTCTTCGGCAACCTTACCTACACGAGGGAGGCTCGAGGCCAAGGACATCCGCTTAGACTTGTCCTCGGGAGCGGGGGTCTTCCGGACTCAGATTCGCTTCTCTACCGGACAACTTGGCTGAGATCTTGCGGGTTCCTTACTATCCACGGCGGTGTGTGTGGATACCTGCGGGAGCGGATCTGGACAGACCATCGATGCCGTACGAGCTACGCGAGATATGCTCTACGCTATGGGATAGCCGTCGATGCTTCACTCCGTGGACCAGCGGACGGATGACGGATTCTGCACGGATTATCGGTCGCATAGTCGGCCGAAACATTATGCCGAGCCGGACATCACCATCGGGTCACGGTGATGGAGGCCTTAGTCATCTACCGCATCTACATGGGCTTCGAGATCGATCTCTCCTACATCATTCAGCGGGTCATGCTTTGGACTTGGTTCTGCGGCCTAGCATGCGGAACCTTTGCTATGGGAGGCTACCGACTTTGATCTTCGGGCATTTCGGGGTGAGTTTCGAGGATACACCGGTGGACAACTGGTTCACGGGGATACTCTATTGGGACTCGGACCATTCGTCGGATGAGACTACGGCGGTCGAGAGAGATCTCCTGGTCCGGAGGGTGAGGATGATGATGAATCGGAGGATGAGGATCGGGGGTCGAGAGGATGGAGGAGAGGATATCGGTCCGATAGTGATGATCGGGCCGGAGATGATGCGGATATGCACGAGGCTGAGCACTTTGTGCATCACGAGTTTCCTTCATCACACTTCGAGGCGGGTGGCCCTTCACATGCGGTTCCGGAGACTTCGGATCTTGGAGCACGAGATGAGATCGATGACTTCCATGCTAGAGAGGATGGAGGTCGGACGGGGAGCAGATGTACGAGAGGATGGAGTCACGACGGGATAGGATAGAGCATCGGGTGACTCGGCTAGCGGAGGAGTTCGAGCATACGAGAGATCGAGAGAAGATCACCTAGATAGACTTGTACCTTAGGATTTCCATTTATGCATTTCGGATGTAATCGTTGTAAAAACTTTTGAAATTAATGAAGTTCATTTTGTTTCCCTTTAATTATTGTATGTTATGCACCTTTCTTTTCCTTGCATTAGTGACATTTGTTCAAGTATAATTATGGTATGTTATTCGGAAATGTTGCGTTATGCCTCAAAGGTCAAGTTTCTAATTCGGTGTTCTATTATTCACTTCTAAGAGTAGAAGAGTCATTTTAGATCAATGACTCGGGAATGTTCGATTGTTGTCTTTTGTGGTTAGGATCTCCCTCGAACCTTGGGCTCGATACCAATCTTCCACGTCCTCCCGGCCGGTACCCTATCGGCATGCCCGAGAGTGTGATCCACGGCCCGAAGATCGGGTATCGAGTGATCAACCTCCCACATAAACAATAACATAATCATGAACAATCATAATAAAAGTGCGGAAGATAAACCATAGATCCAATAAAGAAAGAATGAATCATAAATAAATCGAATAGATAGTTATAATCGGAGTATCAAACAGATAAGTAAAGTGAGGCAAAAATCCCACTCTACAACCAGCGGAAAAGTAGCTCTAAAAAGAATAAACTAAACAAAATCTAATCCCAGTAGCAAGTACATTGGGTAACTAAATTGTTCTCCACTTTATAGACAACATCCTTATAAGTGTAAATCTCATAAATGGCACAAGGACGCTTCCACTCAATGGTCGGACTAAGCATCGTACGGAGCATAACCACTCGCGGGATCTTCGATGTAATTGTGGTAACCGCAATCACCTTCCCGGAGATATGTCTCTTCGCCTTGCGCTTCTTCATAGGGACCGTCATAGTATTCGGTACTGCACGGGATAGTCTAACAAACATTGTACAATAAAGGAATGAGTTTCAAAGAAACTCGATAGTAAAGCGATTAAAATCCATAATAACATAAATGGCGGGATTCCAGAACAAACATAAATGCAATATGATATGAGACAAGCAATGAATGAATGAATCTAACTCTATGTATGCTGGTCTCTATTGGCAGACATGCTTTAAGTCATAGCACCGTACTTCTTTAGGAAAGTCCACTCACATCCTCCACCATTTAAGATATCTTGGATTCTCTCACGGATCATTTCACCGGTCTTGAGCAGCCGATTGGTAATGGGTCCTTCATCCCTCAAGACAAACCATGGCAGGGGGTTAAGTCAACACACTCTCTCACAACCATTTGGTATAAGTATCTTGGCGCATGTCGGGGGTAAAACCTAGCCAAATGCAAGTCTTCTACTTAGTTACATCAAGTCGAGATCCGGATACGTCCATTCCTCGTCCCCGGCGATCCTTTCCGGTATCCTTCACACTAGAGTCCTCATAGTCCCTGACTACGGACTCATCAACCCTATTGGTTTTCCACATATGGTAAACGGGAAGCTCTCACGTCCTCTCACGGGTTGGTTACCGGTCTTGAGCGCCCGTGAGCCCAAGTCTAACCATATGCAACCCTACCAATAAATGGCCCCCACAATGTGATTCCTGTCCTCTCACGGGTTGGTTACCGGTCTTGAGCGCCCATGAATCCCCATTGCTACCACGGGTCGTTCGGTCTCAATACCCCTCCGATTAGGGTCTGACATAACAGGACATCCTAGCCAAACACTACTAGACAATCCTAGATATGTCATCCAACAGTTTAGGAAGGTGTCCAGAGGGCATCTCCGGAAACATCCCATAATATTCCCGTAGTAGTCCAAGGACAGAAGTGTCAAAAGGACACCTCTCCTTTCCAAACCATACTTAAGCATACACATGCATCAATTCATATCATCACATATATGGTAACTTCATATATGGAAAGAAATCAATAAGTACAATCAACTTGTATATAATTGGTAAATAAATCATTCATGAATCAATTTAATCATAAACAAGTAATGCTACTTGTAATCAAAGTTATACAACAGTAGTATATCATTGTAAGAATCTAATTTAGGAAACATGTCAATGATATTCAAATATAGAAACTAGATTCATACTATCTATGTAATTAAGGAAATAACCATCCTTACCTTTTATAACTTGCAAAGGGATCCTAAGAAATCAAGTAAGATCTTGGCAAACTTGAGAAGAAGGTCCTAAACAAGTATATACAACATATTAGGAAAGATCCCTAATAGAAAAGATACCAAAACATCCAACACGAGACCAATTCAGGGTTGCTTTGTACTCATTGGTCGAGAGTGGATTGGTCGACTGGTCGATCGACCAATCATTCGACCAATGCGACGATAACCTAAAAAAAACAGAGTTTTAAGATATGAAATCCGAATTTGGTGGTTCAAAAGGGTACTAATCAAGGGGTAAACTACATCAGTAGTATTCTAACATATAGGGGACCTCAAAACACCAATCAAATCAAGACATCAAGATCCAAATTAGGAAACAAAAAGTTACCATAATTAGATCAACCATGGATCTTGATGAATTCGAAATAGAAATCAAAGACAAGAACAATAGGAGGATGGATCATTGCTTCAGGTAAAGGTATCATGAAAACATACTTAGATCTTCAAGGAAAAAGGCTTAGAAGCATAAATCTAAATAAGGAAATAAAACCTACCATATATGTAACTACCATGCTTCATGAAGAACACATAGTATGGTAGAAGAGAACAACTAGAGATTGATAGATCATGGATCATGGAAAGAAAACACGGTGAATTAACTACTAACATGATCAATATAGAAGATCCAAAGAGATCAGAATTCAAATCAGAAGTTTAACAAGATTAGATCATGGTTTGATCATGATTCCTTCAAAAAGCTTGCAATGATCATGGTTAAGATCATTGTTCTAGCCTCAAATCCTTAGGATGATCATGAGAACATGTTCGAGAGATGTTTGCAACGAGAGAATGCAGCATCTCTTCTCTTGTCTCAACTCAAAAAGGAAAGAAAAACAAAGATGGAGGAGAAGAAGAGAGGTAGACATACCTTTTGATGCAAAAGGAAGAGTTTCGACGAAGATCCGTCAAGAAAACACCAAGGATGCAAGGGAGATGACTTGCGAGAGGTCTTTGGTTCGTTCCAAAGAGTTTGGAGGCAGCAAATACGAAGTGGACTCGAGATTGGACTTAAATAGAGCAAGAAAAACCTAATTGCCAAAGACAGCACTCATTGGTCGAGTGGATTGGTCGACTGGTCCAGTCGACCAATCAGTCGACCAATGCGGCAACAAGTCCAAAACAGGGAATTGAAGGCCCAGATCAAATCCAATCCTAAAGGGGTTTTTGCACACAAGTCAAGTGACTTACCTAATAGGTAGAAATGCCTTCAAACCAAGATAGAGAGCACTCCAAGTCCATCAACTAATCCGATCTTCATCAAGATTCAGTTTCCATAAATAGAACTTCATCATCAACTTTCATGGATTCAAAGCCAGACACCAAGTCCTCCACTGGGATGGCCCAAAGCTGACTTCTTACTTTACTCCGGGTCATCAGACCTACAAATAACAAGGTTCCCGGGTCAAGGTTAGGGCTGGGTTTTATAAGAAATCACAAGCCGAGTCTCAAGTTGCTGCTGTAGAGGACTCAGCCGATGCCATTCTTGAGGAAGGCTCTTCTCATGATCCTGAGAAAAGTCCTCCCGACCAGGGTCCCTCGGGCAACAATGAAGAAAAGGCTTAGGGAGTTATCTTTTTGTACAGATTTACCCTCTATTTAATGAATAGACATTTCTTTCTCATGTTGGCCTTTATATTTCCCCGTCTCTTGCCGAAATCTTGCCTTGAATATCAAAGTATTAATGATAAAACTCATCACTTAACTTTACATTCCTCGCCGAATAATAATCTTGTAGAAATATTGTGGAGATGCGTTTCGGGCAGATGCATTAATCTTCTCCACTACTTCATTTATTGCAAAGTCCGCACGTTTCCCTTCTGCGAAGTTCAAACGTTTTCTTGCCTTTGTATACCATTCACTGTTTCCAATGAATCGGAAATACATCCATTATTTTAATGGCGGTGCGACGATTGGAGGTATCTCTGCATCGGTGCTCGCTTCCACATGTTTCCATGTGGCATCCCTCCGACCGTTGATCTTGCTTTATGCGGATTTCGAAGCGTCATTTCGATCTGGGTCGTCGGTTGTCCTTAGCCTTCAACCATCGTCTTAATACCCGAGGCTATTTAAAGCCTTCGTGGGTACTCTCCATCTATCTCGTCTTCCGCAAGTTAGATTTGCTAAAGTGTTAAAGCGACCTTTCGTCCTTTGGCTCCTTCCGTATTCCTTGTACTCCAACAATAGCTCTATCAACTTCTGAACAAGTGAGTTTCTTGATTACTCATGTCTTTCCCCACTTCCCCCTGAGTAAACTGCACAGTAGTTATACTTGGGGTTTAGTTATTTGGGTTTGTTGGAAGTAATAAAAAACTAGGGTTTTCCCTCTTTTTGTTGTCGTTTATTTACTTGTCTGATACGGCTTGTTTGTTTGCATAGTGGCTCCCAAGATCAACCAAAACTTTATCGAGCAAAATCTTGCAAGAAAATCGTTCCGTCGGTGGTGGTTGGGGCCGGTGCGGTGGTTTCAGCTAGTGAATCCTCCAAGCGTAAGGCGGCTGCTGCCGGTGAATCTTCAAGTCGATTCCCACGGTTTCTATTGATGTCGTCCCTGCGCCTCCTTTGCCCGAAGTGATCGCTCGTCTTTCCCGGGAAGATCTTGATCACTCCGTTGCCGATGGTGCTTTGCCGACGCCCCTGCTGGTGAGACTGTTGGTGCACCCCCGAAAGAGACTCTTCGGGCATCTAAGGCAACTATGTTGGCGTTTGATGAAGGTGTGGTCCCAGCAGTGCTGCTCCTATTTCCAACTCCGGTGCTTGTTTGGCATCCTCCTCCTCTCCTTCCGAGTTGGAGGATTTTGCCACTAGGAAGCGCCGTCGGGTGACAAGTGATGCAGCTCATCCTTCTCTTGGTGTAGCTCATCCTTCTCATCCTTCGCCTGAATTAGTGTCAAACGAGTTTGACGAGAGCGTTGGAATGGTGTCTTGCTGCTTGAATGACTTACGAGAGCGCGGTTCTTTCCAAACTTCCAGATGAAGTCTTTACGAAGTCACTTTGGTGATGTAAGTCTTTCTTCATTATCCTCGATTCTGAAAAATTACTTTTCTGCTCCTCGTTAACTCGGAAGTTGTTTGCGGGAGTCTTCTTTGGTAACTTCCACAACCAAGTGGAAGCGGTTACTAGGCTCGATGGATTGAGCAATGAAGTTTCTAGGCTTCGGAAATCTCCGAAGCTAAAGATGTTGAGATTGCTCGCCTTCGGAATCTAACTTGGGAGGTGGCGGGGAGAAAAAAAATTCGATTATTGGTCGTCTTCGGTCGGACTTGGATGATGCCGGGGAGAAGATCCGGCGGCTGGAGCGAACAGTTGGAAAGTCGGGAGCCAAAGGATCCGAAACGTTACCCGAAAGGCAAGCTGTCATTCCTTTGCCCGAATCCCTTCCAACTGATGTTCGCGAGCTGCGTCTTCAAGTATTTACACGGTAAGCCTTTTGTTGATATGTTGAATGCTTATAACATGCGGGCGTGCCGGGATGGTGAGAACGAAGTATGGGAATCAATATTAAGGAAGGATCCTCATTTTGATACGACTCCCTACGATCTTGTTTGCCATCTGAAGTATTTACCGACACAGGTATTCCTCCTCCCGATTGGACCAAGGATAAGATTGATCCTCCACCTTCCGATCCGGATATTATGCATTATCTGGAAGATTCTCCTGTTTATTCTCCCCTGGAAGAAGTCAATTATGACGAGCTTGTCCTGAATGCTAGTTTGGTCGAGGACCGTGCTTCTCCTGGACAAAGAGTATGAAATTGCGGAGGATTTTATGCATACCGAAATATTTTTGTAATCCTCATTTCTTCTCTTCTTTTCCTTGAATCCCCACCAATGGTTGACTCATATGTTTGTTCTAGCAAAGTCGCGTTGATCTTGTATAACTTCTCAACAGTCACCTATGATGACTTTCTTTTTTGACTGAAGATTGTATCCAGCTCTTGTAATTGTTTTGATACTGGCCTCTTTGGATCTTTTGAAGAAATAAGAAACTAACTTTATCTTGAACTTTGCTAGCCACTTGAATCGCTGTTGCATTAGGTCTTAGTTGTTTGAAACAATGCCTTTACTTAAGGATTTCCGGAGAAATACAATAAGTCTGAGAAGGAACTCACTCGGGTTTTAAACCGATGCCTTTACTTAAGGATTTTCGGAGAAATACAATAAGTCTGAGAAGGAACTCACTCGGGTTTTAAGCCGATGCCTTTACTTAAGGATTTTCGGAGAAATACAATAAGTCTGAGAAGGAACTCACTCGGGTTTTAAACCGATGCCTTTACTTAAGGATAATTCAAAAATTCAATAAGTCTTGAAGGAACTTACTCGGGTTTTAAACCGACGCCTTGCAAAAGGAACTCACTCGGATTTTCATCCGATGCCTCGACTTAAGAAAGTCCAAAAATTTCCATAAGTGTTGAAGGATCCACACGAATTTTCATCCGATGCCTTAGAGTTGGATCTTGTTCTTGAATGTGGTGTATGATGCCCCCCAATCAAAAGATAGTTTGTTGAAAGCCAAAAATTGCATTGATTGAGTTGAAAATGATTACATCGCGAACAAAAGTGAAATCATCCTCAAGGATAAAACTTTTTGAGATGCCTAGCATTCCACGAGCGATCCAACTCTTTCTCGGGTGTTGATGTTCTTCAGCTTGTAAGCTCTGAACCGACCGGTTTCACAACCATATAAGGTCCTTCCCAGGAAAGGTCTAATTTTCTTTGGTGACGCGGGTCGGAAGCTAGGGTGTTTCTCAACACCAAATCTCCGGCTAAGTATCGACGATTCTTCACTCGAGTATTATAATGAGACGCTATCCTTCTTTGATAATGTTGAGTTCGTGCTATTGCCTTTGCCCGAACATCGTCTAACAAATCAAGACTATCAAGCAGCCCTTGTTCATTTTCTTTTTCCTCGAACTCACGATCCCGTAATGTCCCCGCCATTATCTCCACTGGTGCCAATGCTTCGGATCCATATGCCAACCTGAATGGAGTTTCTCCTGTGGGTGTTCGAACCGTAGTTCTATAAGCCCACAGTACATTATGAAGTTCTTCGACCCAAGAAGCTTTGTCAGCTTCGAGTCTTCTCTTTATTCCTTCCAGTAGCGTTCGGTTAGTAACCTCTACCTGTCCATTGCTTTGGGGGTATGCCACTGAGGACATACGATGCTCGATCATATATGTTCCACAGAATTGCTCAAATTGTGGACAGTCGAACTGAGTACCATGGTCAATGACAATAATCTTTGGAATCCCAAAGCGATATATGATTGATTCAAGCACAAATTTCTCCACTTTTTTCTCAGTAATTGCCGCCGGTGCGGCTTCTACCCATTTTGTGAAGTAATCAATTGCTACTATTAGATATTCCAGTGAATTTGCCCATGATATCAATTCCCCACATTGCAAAGGGAATGGGATTTAGAATTAAAGTCATAGTTTCCGCCGGGCGCTTCGATACTGTAGCATGAATTTGACAGTTATCACATCGACGATCGTATTCCATAGCAGCCTCTTGGACCTTAGGCCAATATAACCCAAGTCTCAGAATTTTGTGAGCCAGGGCTCGTCCACCCATGTGAGCTCCACAAATTCCTTCATGAACCTCAGCCAAAGCTGATTTTGCTCCTTCGGGGCCTATACATCTCATAAGTGGTCCAGCATAAGATCTTTTGTATAGTCTCCCATTCTGAATGATAAATCTAGCTGATCGAATCTTGATCAACCTTGCCTCTACTGGATCCTCAGGTAATTTGTCATCCCTTAGATACTCGATTATTGGATCCATCCGAAGAACGTTCGCTTCAATATAAGAAATTTCTTTCTCATGATAACTTGGAAAAGTTATCTCTTCAATGTAGACCGAAGGGTCTAGATTCCTTTCCTTGGCATTGGCTAGTCGGGATAGCTCATCTGCCACTGAATTTTCATTCCTCGAAATCTGAGATATCTTCAAATTTCGAAATTGGTTTTGAAATGCCCGCACTATCTCTTGATATTTACGCAAGCGTGGTTCTTTAATACCATACTCCCCCTGGACTTGGTTGACTATAAGTTGAGAGTCACTATAAATAGTAACATCTGCAATAGATAATGCTTTTGACAACCGAAGTCCTCGCTATCGTAGCCTCATATTCCCGCTTCGTTATTACTTGCGTCAAATGCGAATCTCAAAGCATATCGAATAATAAATCTCGCTAGACTTTTTAATAGAATTCCAGCTCCTGCTCCATCTTTATTACTCGAACCATCCACATATACCTCCCAAGTGGTTGGTATAATGGGATCCTCAATGGTGGGTTCCACTGGTGAAGTAGTTTCTACTACAAAGTCGGCGAATGCCTTAGCCTTGATTGCAGTTCTGGGCTTAAAGCTCACTTGGAACTCGCTGAGTTCAACCGACCAGGACACCATCCTTCCAGACAAATCAGGTTTGTTAAGAACTTTACTAAGAGGAAAAGTTGTAAATACCTCAATTGGATGAGCTCGAAAATATGGCCTTAGCTTCCCGGCGGCCATCATGAGAGCCAGAGCCGCTTCTCAATCTGTGAATATCTTGTCTCCACATCTAGCAACACGTGGCTTACATAGTAAATCGGCCACCGTTTTTTATCTTTTTCCCGAACAAGTACCGCACCGACCGCCGAAAGGGACGTCGCTAGATATAGCTGTAATATTTCCCCTTCTCTCTCTCCGGACAGGATCGGTGGTTGTCCAAGTGCTTCTTTTAATTCCTCGAAAGCTTTCTCGGCACTTTTCAGTCCACTTTGCTTCCTTACGCCCTTCAGGTCTTTAAGTGCCTTGAAGAAAGGCAAACATTTTTCTCCGTACTTGGAGATGAATCGATTTAAAGCAAAGCAACTCTCCCCGTTAAACACTTGTACATCCCGAACAGTTTTGGGAGCCTCCATATCAATCGAGCTTGTATTTTGGCAGGATTAGCCTCAATTCCCCTCTGTGATACCATGAAGCCCAAAAATTTGCCCGAGGAGACTCCAAAGGCACATTTTTCTCGGGTTTAGCTTCATTTGATGTTTCCACAGTACTGAGAATACCTCAGTCAAATCTGCAATATGATTTGCTTTTGTAAAGCTTTTCACTAGCATGTCGTCAACATAAGCTTCCACATTCTTTCCTATCAGCTCTTTGAAAATCTTGTTGACGGCCCTCTGATATGTTGCTCCTGCATTCTTCAGGCCAAAAGGCATGACCTTGTAATAATAGCTCTCACGATCAGTCATGAAAGCCGTATACTTCTCATCCTCCTTATTCATAAGGATCTGATTATACCTTGAGTAGGCATCCATGAAACTTAAAGTTTCATATCCTGCAGTCGCATCTATCAATCCGAGGCAACGGGTAGCAATCTTTTGGGCAAGCTTTGTTAAGATCTGTGTAGTCTGTACACATCCTCCACTTCCCATTCACCTTTTTACCATTACGACGTTGGCCAACCAAGTTGGGCACTCAATTGGTTCTATGAAACCAGAATTCTTAAGTTTTTCAACTTCGCTTCGAACGGCTTCATACTTTTCAATGGAGAAATTTCTTCTTTTCTCGTATCACCGGTTTCGCCTTAGGGTCTATCCGGAGTTTGTGCTCTGCAATGGCCCGATCAATTCCGGGCATGTCCTCAGCAGACCATGCAAATACATCTTTATTCTCGTTGAAGAAAAAACTTCAACTCATCTTTAAATTCTTCCAAATGCTCGGACCCGATATAAGTAATCTTTTTCTCATCCTCGGTACACAGCTGGATTTGTTCCAGCTTCTCCACTGGTTCGGGTCTTTGCATCTTTGTCTCTTCCCGATCATCTCAAACTTCTATGGGGAGGGCAGTTACCTTCCTCGGGCCCTCCTTGTCTTTTAAATAGGCAACATAACACTACCGAGAGATCTTCTCGGTCGAGGAGACTTGACCAATTCCCATATCGGTCGGGAATTTTATCTTCGGGTGCTTTGTCGAAACAATAGCACCTATCTTGGATAAAGATGGTCGCCCGAGGATCATATTATAAGTCGGCAGTTCCCGAACCACCAAAAAATTGATTCGGACAGTTGTTTCCTTAGGAAAACATCCAATGGATAAATCCAACTGGACCGATCCTTCCGCCACCGCAGATGACCCCGCAAAACCATATAGATGTGTGGATGAAGGTTTCATCAAGTCCCGATCCACCTTCAATTTTTGATACACTTCGTAGGAAATTAGGTCAGTCCGCAGACCCTGTATCAATCAAAACTCTATGCACTTCCCGTCGTGCAATCTCTACCTTGATGACTATAGCATCATCATGAGGTAAACAAACATCTCTTTCGTCTTCCTCGCTAAAGGTGATAGAATCTTCACCATTCAGCTTCTTCCGCTTCTCGTCTCTCCCGGTTCCAACAAATTTGGATTTTGTTTTCGACTCCGAGTGATTCGGGCTCTGGTCCCCCGAAGAAGGTAAGGATTGGTGACCGAGTAGCTTCAATCACCTCCTTGCCCTTCTTAGATTTCGGGGCCTCCCTTGATCATTCCGAACTAACCGAACGATCCCTTTTCGGAGCAGCCACACGTGGCTCACGTGGCTCCTCCCTTCTTCTGCTAACGAAACTGGACAGATGTCCCTGAGATATTAATCTCTCAATATCTGCCTTCGTATGACGACAATCATTAGTATAATGACCATAGTCCTTGTAGAATCGGCAATACTTTTCTCGATCCTGCTGCTCTCTGGGTTTCAAAAGAATTTTAGGCGGCCACTTTAAAATATTTTTTCTTTTTAGGATATTTAAAATATCAACCCGAGGAGCATTCAATGGAGTGTACTCACTTTTACCGGGGGACCTTTTGCGCCAAGGCTGAGATCTTCCAACCCGATCACGAACATTTTTGTTTGGCTTCTGCTTCTGCTCAGGAGCCTTCTGTTCCTTATTGGAGACTTTATTATCTCCTTGGCGCGCATCTAGAATCTCCATGACTTCAGCCTCGCTTCGGCATCTATGTACCAACTTAGCATAAGTCGCAGGCATATCCCGTAGTAATAACTCCAGGGAGTTTCCGATTAGTGAGTCCCGTGAATAGAGCAGCTTTGGCTACTTGTTCATCCAAATTTTCTATCTCCATTGTCACTTTGTTGAATCTTTTCAGAAACTCGCTGATTGATTCGCTCTTTCCTTGTTTGACAAGAAACAAGGTTTCTTCCGTTTTCTTGACTCGTATTCCACTTGGAATCGCCCTATGAATTGGCGCGCCAATTCGTCAAAGTTTACGATCCTTCCGAGGGGAGGTTCGAAAACCACTTTTGTGCTGCTCCAGTAAGTGATGAACCAAAAACCCGCATAAAATTTCATCGAATTACCCGAAACCGCCATGGTCTCGTTGGTAATAGCCGATGTGAGCTGTTGGATCTCCGGAGCCATCGAATGTTGAAAAGGTAGGCAAACGGAAGTTACGGGGAAACCGATATCCCGCAATTGGCTCGGCAAAGGGAGTCTTCCGAATGACCGAGTAAATATCCTCGCTATTCTTCCCTTAGCCAACCGCCCTAATTTCTCATTGATGTTGGCCAATTCCCGACCAACTGGGTCGGGTGATCTTCAGCAATATGATCACGACCTCGATTAACACGATCATCCCGTGCTACTCGATCATCACGAACAGCCCGTCCTTCCCGAGCATTCCTCTCGTCGCGAATCGCTCGATCATCACGAACGGTTCTTCCGACAGTGGGTGAGTGAGTTCTTACCCCTGTATCCAACCTTGTGTTTGAATCAGTTGTACTCTCTTGCGGTTTGTTGAACCAATCGTCTCGCCTCAGTTGATCATCAATCCTCCTAAGTCCTCGGTCTCCTTCACGGAAATTCTGATCGATATTCCGGTCTTCAGCCAATCTCTCGGTCACGTGGCAATGCACGTCTCCCCGAATCGCGCCGATCGTGCTCTTGTGGTAAAACCCTCGTCTGGTGAGCATGCGGAGTGCTTGGCTCACCTCCAAGAGTTGAATCTTTACATGATCCAATTGATCTTGGATTGTATCAGGAGGAGGATTACGTCCTCCCTGGCCACCATCTACCTCGATAGGATTTTGGCTTTCCTGGGGAATATCTGGATTATTCACTCCAGGGATCTGAACACCGGAATTGCGTTGTGCAGCGGCTACTGATCGAGTCACCATGGCTTTTCAAGTTGTTTTCCACAGACGGCTCCAATTGATGCGTCCAAAATCTGCATAGGCCTTAGATCTCCTCGTGATGTCCTGCAAAACGAAAGCGTCATATGTGGCCCGACCGTTGGGGTCGGGAGTCCACCTCCTAAGGCTAAGTCAGTTGATGAACTTAATCACAAACGGCTCTGCTAGAAGCGCAGAGCTTAAGGAATGAAGAACTGGGAAAGGTGATCTAGATAGCAGATCGCTGATAGTTTAGGTCTATCAGTATGTATCTGATTCTGAGTCTCAGATAGTATTCTTTTCGATCCCCTCACCTTGTATGGTAGTGAGGTTTATATAGAGTGTACCTTCGAATCTCCTTAGTTGGATGCACTTGAGACTTCTTCGGGTAGTCGTTGGATCTTAACAGTTAGATCCGTTGAGCAATGGACTTCTACTAGTTTGGACTAGTAGAGGACTCCTGAGATAACCTTTAGGTTATGTGATGATTATCCCTTCGATAATGATTATCCGCAGCCGTCAATTCGAGTCTGCCATTATTAGGGTGATTACCCTAATCCATAAGTAGGATTAGGGCGCGCTTGCAGCCGAATAAGCTTTCTTCTTCAGCAAGCCATCTTACGGATCCGGTTCACTCGGGAGCGAGTCGGATCTCTCCGTCTCGACCGGGGTCGAGGGTCGGACCAGGTATGAACCTTGTCTGATCATAATCTCTCCATATCAAAAAAAAAAAAAAAAAATATTCATCATAACACAACCCCAACACCCCCCCCCCCCCACCTCTCCCCCCCCCCCCCCCCCCCCCCCCCCCACACAACAAACAACAAAAAAAAAAATAATATTATTCCATATTTAAATTAAAAAATTAAAACTATTACAAATAAAAAAAACAAAAACACCCCCCACCAACCCTCAAAACAAACACCCAAACACCCACCCCCTCTCCCCCTTCCCTGATTTCCAACTTCAAACCTCCACCCACCAAAAACAAAAAAAAAAAAAAACTTTTTAATTTCCCATCTTAAATAATAAAACAAAAACAATAAATTTTTTTTGGGCCCCCCCCTCCTTTAGATACAACCCCACTAGTTTTCCCCCCCCTTTTGTACCCCCCCTGCCCCCCCCCATCCCCCTTTTTTCTTCTCACCCCTCTTTTTTTGGCCCCCCCTCCCCCGTTGGTCGACTGAGACAGAGACCAATCCAATCGACCAATGAGTACAGCAACTCCATATTTGGTCTGTTTTGGATGTTTTGATCTCTTACCTTCTAGGTTTCTTTCCTAATATGATATATATACTTGTTTAGGACCTTCTTGCCAAGTTTGGGAAGATTCTCCTTGATCCTTGGAGATTCTCTTCAAGTTATATAAGGTAAGGATGGTTACTTCTATAATAGCATAGATTGTGTGATTTTAGTTTCTATATTAGAATCTTTCGGATTTGTTACCATAATTAGATTCTTTTATGAATATATTACTGCTGTATTTACTTCAATTACAGTAGCATTATTTACTTGCTTTCTTTAGTTTATGAAAGTCTTTATTTGTCAACTGTATATGAGATGAATCTTATTATGGTATATTTTCTATATACTGTAAATGTGTATGATATGATTGATTTGTGATTGTGATTGATTAAGTATGGTTCGGGAAGGAGAGGTGTCCTTTTGACACTTCTGTCTTGGACAACTACGGGAATATTATGGGATGTTTCCGGAGATGCCCTCTGGACACCTTCCTAAACTGTTGGATGACATATTTAGGACTGTCTAGTAGTGTTTGGCTAGGATGTCCCGTTATGTCAGACCCTAATCGGAGGGGTATTGAGACCGAACGACCCGTGGTAGCAATGGGGATTCGTGGGCGCTCAAGACCGGTAACCAACCCGTGAGAGGACAGGAATCACATTGTGGGGGCCATTTATTGGTAGGGTTGCATATGGTTAGACTTGGGCTCACGGGCGCTTAAGACCGGTAACCAACCCGTGAGAGGACGTGAGAGCTTCCCGTTTACCATATGTGGATAACCAATAGGGTTGATGAGTCCGTAGTCAACGACTATGAGGACTCTAGTGTGAAGGATACTGGAAAGGATCGCCAGGGGCGAGGAATGGACGTATCTGGATCTAACTTGATATAACTAAGTAGAAGACTTGCATTTGGCTAGGCTTTACCCTGATATGCGCCAGTACTTAGACCAATGGTGATGTGAGAGAGCGGTGACCTATACCCCCAGCCATGGAATGTCCCGAGGGATGCCGGACCCATTACCAACTGATGATGAGTGATTGAGACCTTCCTAAAGAAGTACGGTGCTATGACTTAAAGCATGTCTGCCAATAGAGACCAGCATACATAGAGTTAGATTCATACATTCATTGTTTGTCTCATACCATATTGCATTTATGTTTGTTTTGAAATCCTGCCATTTATGTTATTATGGATTTAATTGCCTTACTGGGTTTCTTTCGAAACTCACTCCTTTTGTACCATATCTGTTGTTAGACTTCTCTGCAGGTTTGGAATATGATGACGGTCCATATAAGGAAGGGCAAGGTGAAGAAGATGAAGACTGAAGATGAAGAAGAGCCGACTGAAGATGTGGATTAGATTTCTCTTGTTTCTTCTAGACTTATCTTTTACTTACTTGTATTAGCTTAGAGCTTTACTTAGATTCGATCTACCTTCCGCATATGTCTGTGGAGTATATTTCCGCTATACTCTACAGTTGCCTTTTTATTTGGTATCTTGTTTTCCGCACTCTGATATTCTTAGTGATCCTTCTGAGATCCTTTCTTGACTTTTATTATAAATTACTTGAACATTATGATTTGTTCTTACTTTTGATTATGTTATTGTGCTAAATGGATATGATCGTTCCTAAACTTGATCTTTTGGGCTATGGATCACACTCTTGGGTATGCCAGTTAGGGTACCGGCTGGGAGGATGTGACAGGTGGAGCAATTTGTCTGGTTAATTCCGTTAACGACTGAGACCTCAGCCTGCTAACTAGCTACGCGGAGGTATCCTCCACGGCCAGCTTCTTAGAGGGACTATGGCCGTTTAGGCCACGGAAGTTTGAGGCAATAACAGGTCTGTGATGCCCTTAGATGTTCTGGACAGCACGCGCGCTACACTGATGTATTCAAGGAGTCTATAGCCTTGGCCG
>NC_142606.1:57502920-57512920 GCF_041222555.1 Hakea prostrata
AGTCATCTCTCTTGCATCCTTGGTGTTTTCTTGACGGATCTTCGTCGGAACTCTTCTTTTTGCATCAAAAGGTATGTCTACTCTCTCTTCTTCTCCTCCATCTTTGTTTTTCTTTCCTTTTTGAGTTGAGACAGTAGAGGAGATGCTGCATTCTCTGTTGCAAACATCTCTCGAACATGTTCTCATGATCATCCTAAGGATTTGAGGCTAGAACAATGATCTTAACCATGATCATTGCAAGCTTTTGAAGGATTCATGATCAAACCATGATTTAATCTCTGTTAAACTTCTAATCTAAATTCTGATCTCTTTGGATCTTCTTTGTTGATCCTGTTAGTAGTAATTACTGTGTTTTCTTTCCATGATCCATAATCCATAGATTTCTAGTTGTTCTCTTCTACCATACTATGTGTTCTTCATGATGCATGATAGTTACATATATGGTAGGTTTTATTTCCTTATTTAGATTTATGCTTCTAAGCCTTATTCCATGAAGACCTATGTATGTTTTCATGTTTTCATTACCGAAAGCAATGATCCATCCTCCTATTGCTCTTGTCTTTGTTTTCTATTTCAAATTCATCAAGATCCATGGTTGAGTTAATTATGGTAACTTTTTGTTTCCTAATTTGGATCTTGATACCTTGATTTGATTAGTGTTTTGAGGTCCCCTATATGTTAGAATACTATTGATGTAGTCTACCCCTTGATTAGTACCCTTTTGAACCACCAAATTCGGATTTCATATCTTAAAACTCTGATTTTATAGGCTACTGTCTGCATTGGTCGACTGATTGGTCGACTGGACCACTCGACCAATCCACTCGACCAATGAGTACAAAGAACTCCAGATTTGGTCTGTTTCGGATTTTTTGATATCTTTTCTGTTAGGGATCTTTCCTAATATGTTGTATATACTTGTTTAGGACCTTCTTCTCAAGTTTGCCAAGATCTTACTTGATTTCTTAGGATTCCTTTGCGAGTTATAAAAGGTAAGGATGGTTATTTCCTTAATTACATAGATAGCATGAATCTAGTTTCTATATTTGAATATCATTAATATGTTTCCTAAATTAGATTCTTACAATGATATACTACTTGTTGCATAACTTTGATTACAGTAGCATTACTTATTCATATTGAATTGATTCATGTATGATTTACTTACCAATGTTATACAAGTGATTGTAATTACTGATTTCTTTCCATATATGAAGTTACCATATATGTGATGATATGAATTGATGCATGTGTATGCTTACGTATGGTTTGGAAAGGAGAGGTGTCCTTTCGACACTTCTGTCCTTGGACTACTACGGGAATATTATGGGATGTTTCCCGGAGATGCCCTCTGGACACCTTCCTAAACTGTTGGATGACATATCTAGGATTGTCTAGTAGTGTTTGGCTAGGATGTCCTGTTATGTCGACCCTAATCGGAGGGGTATTGAGACCGAACGACCCGTGGTAGCAATGGGGATCATGGGCGCTCAAGACCGGTAACCAACCCGTGAGAGGACAGGAATCACATTGTGGGGGCCATTTATTGGTAGGGTTGCATATGGTTAGACTTGGGCTCACGGGCGCTTAAGACCGGTAACCAACCCGTGAGAGGACGTGAGAGCTTCCCGTTTACCATATGTGGATGATCAATAGGGTTGATGAGTCCGTAGTCCGAGTTGGTCGGTGCCATAGGATACGCCGACTCTAGTGTGAAGGATACCGGAAAGGATCGTCGAGGACGAGGAATGGAAGTATCTCGGATCCGACTTGATGTAACTAAGTAGAAGACTTGCATTTGGCTAGGTTTTACCCCGACATGCGCCGTATTTATACCAAATGGTTGTGAGAGAGTGTGTTGACTTAACCCCCTGCCAAGGTTTGTCCTGAGGGACGAAGGACCCATTACCAATCGGCTGCTCAAGACCGGTGAAATGATCCGTGAGAGAATCCAAGATATCTTAAATGGTTGAGGATGTGAGTGGACTTTCCTAAAGAAGTACGGTGCTATGACTTAAAGCATGTCCGCCAATAGAGACCAGCATACATAGAGTTAGATTCATTCATTCATTGTTTGTCTCATATGATATTGCATTTATGTTTGTTCCGGAATCCCGCCATTTATGTTATTATGGATTTTTAATCGCCTTACTTGAGTTTCTTTGAAACTCATTCCTTTATTGTACAATGTTGTTAGACTATCCTGCAGTGCTTGAGTACTATGACGGTCCCTATGAAGAAGCGCAAGGCGAAGAGACATATCTCCGGGGAAGGTGATTGCGGTTACCACAATTACTCGAAGATCCCGCGAGTGGTTATGCTCCGTACGATGCTTAGTCCGACCATTGAGTGGAAGCGTCCTTGTGCTATTTATGAGATTTACACTTACAAGGATGTTGTCTATAAAGTGGAGAATAACTTAGTTACCCAATGTACTTGTTCTTGGGATTAGATTTTGTCTAGTTTATTCTTTAGAGCTACTTTTCCGCCTGGATGTAAAGTGGGATTTTTGCTTCACTTTACTTATCCGTTTGATACTACGATTATATCTATTATTCCGATTCATTTATGATTCATTTTTTCTTTATTGGATCTATGATTTATCTTCCGCACTCTTGTTATGGTTGTTCATGATTATGTTATTGTTTATGTGGGAGGTTGATCACTCGATACCCGATCTTCGGGCTGTGGATCACACTCTCGGGTATGCCGGATAGGGTACCGGCTGGGAGGGCGTGATGATTGGTATCGTAGTCCAAGGTTCGAGGAGATCCTAACCGCAAAAGACAACAACTGAACATTCCCCGAGTCATTAATCCGAAATGACTCTTCTACTCTTAGAAGTGAATAATAGAACACCGAATTAGAAACTTGACCTTTGAGGCATAACAACATTTCCGAATAACATACCATAATTATACTTGAACAAATGTCACTAATGCAAGGAAAAGAAAGTTGCATAACATACAATAATTAAAGAGGAACAAAATGAACTTCATTAATTTCAAAAGTTTTTACAACGATTACATCCGAAATGCATAAATGGAAATCCTAAGGTACAGCCTATCTAGGTGATCCGCTCCTCGATCTCTCGTATGCTCGAACTCCTCTCGCTAGCCGAGTCACCCGATGCTCTATCCTATCCCGTCGTGACTCCATCCTCTCGTACATCTGCTCCTCGTCCGACCTCCATCCTCTCTAGCATGGAAGTCATCGATCTCATCTGTGCACCAAGATCTGAAGTCTCCGGAACGCATGTGAAGGGCCACCTACCTCGAAGTGTGATGAAGGAAACCCGTGATGCACGGGCTCAGCCTCGCGCATATCTCGCATCATCTCCGGCCTAATCATCACTATCGGGACCGATATCCTCTCCGCCATCCTCTCGATCCCCGATCCTCATCTTCCGATTCATCATCATCCTCACCCTCCGGACCAGGAGATCTCTCCGACCGATGTAGTCTCATCCGACGAATGGTCCGAGTCCCAATGGGGTATCCCCGTGATCTAGTGTCCACCGGTGTATCCTCGAAACTCACCCCGAAATGCCCGAAGATCAAAGTCGAAGCCTCCCATAGCAAAGGTTCCGCATGCTAGGCCGCGAGAACTAAGTCCAAGCATGACCCGCTGAATGATGTAGGAGAGATCGATCTCGAAGCCCATGTAGATGCGGTAGATGACTAAGGCCTCCATCACCGTGACCCGATGGTGATGTCCGGCTTTCGGCATGATGTTTCGGCCGACTATGCGACCGATAATACGTGCGAGAACTCGTCATCCGTCCGCTAGTCCACGGTGTGAAGCATCGACGGCTATCCCATAGCGTAGAGCATATCTCGCGAAGCTCGTACGGCATCGGATGGCTGTCCGGATCTGCTCCTGCAGTATCCACACACACCGCTGTGGATAGTAAGGAACCCGCAAGATCTCAGCCGGTGTCCGGGTAGAGAAGCGAATCCGAGTCCGGAAGACCACGCTCCCCGAGGACAAGTCTAAGTGGATGTCCCCCGGCCTCGAGCCTCCTCTGTGTAAGTAAGGTTGCTTGAAGAACAACCTCACTAGCTCCGGGTATACCGGCAAATCCTCGGTGAAGAGATGAGTCCACTGTAATGTGTCGAACCTCTGCCGAATCCTAAAAGCTCTGAGCTGGCGTAAGTGAAGTAGACGTCCCATCTCGATATTGCAGTAGCTGAAGTAGGCCTCGTACAGGAACTCGGCCTGAGGTGTGTCAAACATGTCTGGTCTCCTAACCTCCTCTCTAGGCTCGAAAGGAACCTGACCTCTGCCCCTAAGAGCACCTACGATGCGACCACGACCTCTACCTCCTCCTCGCCCTCCCCTCTGCATAGTGTATCTGTGGAAGAGACAAGAGACAATTCCAATTAGTGCTATTTTAAGATTTGAGCCAAAAGGGTATTTTCGTAATTTTTCGGAAAATTTCAAATTTGGGGGAAATTTGATTTGAACATACTAGCATGTGCGCAATACTTGGAATTTCATGTCTATGAAGTTGTTTTGGTGAAAATCGATCGAAAACTTGGATTAAAGCGAAAAATTCAGCAAGAAGAAATTTGGGGATTTTGCAATTTAGGTCAAAATTGGATTTTTGAAAAGTTGAAATTGGTTAAATCAAATTTTATGGACCTATCTACAATGTCATCTTGAGCATGTAGCATTTGATCTCGTGCGAAAATTTCAAGCGGTTTGAGAGAAAACGAAATTTTTCTAATGATATCGATTTCGGTATAAAACTTTGCGAGATGAGCACCAATGTGTTAAAACTTGTTGTCTATGCATGTCATTGTGTTTAAAACCTAGGGAATATGTTTCTAAGCATTCCTAAGCATGATTTCTAGCATTGGATACAAGTAAAGCATGGTTTTATTGGAATGCAAGCATGAGAAGATGAAAATGGAAGGAAGAATGAGAAATTTACCTTGGTTGTGAAGATGGTGTGTTGTGGTGTTGTTGTTGAAGCACTAAATCACCTCAAGAACACTTGTGGGAACTCTTGGAGATTTTCCCTAGAGCTCTCTCACCTTTGGAAGAAGTTAGAATGAGGTTGGAATGTGGAAATGAGGCTTATAATGCGAATTTTCGCATTCTGTCTTCATTGGTCGACTCATTGGTCGACTGGGTCACTCGACCAATCACTCGACCAATGGTCACAGTGACCTCATTTGCTGTTGAATTTTTGGAAAATGTGATTTTTGCCTTATGGAATATTGTTTGATGACTATATGGATATATTTGAGCATGATTTAAGTTTTCAAATCATTTGGACTTGTGGTTTATGTTGAATCTTCGAAATTCGGTATTTTGATGTTCTCGGTTTTGCGGAATGGTTACTACGAGAAGCGGGCGTGGTGAATCCAGTGGTCATGGAGGTGGTGAAATACCTCGGGAGGTGGTGAAGTACCTCATGGAGGTGGTGAGATACCAAATGTTGATCGGGGTACTCATGAGATCCCTGGTGCCCCGAATGTTGGAAGTTTCGGAGATATTGCCAATATTATGGGCAATATGATGCGACGACAAGCGGCTCGGTTCAACCGAGATGTTGGTGGGTTTCATGACTCTGCATAATGAGACCCGGGCTGGTGCTAATGTGAATCCTCACGCCCAGATCCCGAATGCGGGAGGTTTAGCTGGAACTCCTCATACTCGCTTGATGGAGAGTTTTCCCAAGATGCAAGTACCCACTTTTCTTGGAGTTACCAAGGACCCCTTGTTTCCTAACAAGTGGCTTCATGAGTTGGAGAAGGCTTTCCGACATCTGCAATGCTCGGAAGCTCGGAAGATTTTGTTTGCTTTGAGCGAAGTTGCAACAAGAAGCTGATGCATGGTGGATCTCCACTCGTCTGTTTTGGAAGGTTTGCATGCGGGAGTTGTAACTTGGGAGTTATTCAAAGAGGCTTTTTGTATGAACTACTTTCCCGAGGCGGTGAAGGATGCGAAGGAAGCTGAGTTTATGATTCGACTCAAGGAACCTTGTCTGTGTTGGAGTACCAACAGAAGTTCGAGGAGCTTCATTTCTTTGCTCCAGATTCTTTGAAGGAAGACCTCGCCAAAGCAAAGAAGTTCTTCAAAGGACTGCGCCACCGCCATTAAAGCTTACCTCACAGTCCAGCCTATAGTGAGCTATGCTCAAGTGGTGCAGAACTCGAAGAAGTTGGAAGAAACGAGAGAAGGAAAGTGCTCGTGTGCAAAAGCCTTGGCGATCAAGGAATTCTGGTTTGGTGGATAGCAATGACCGTCGTTTTGTGAGACCTACACCCTACCCCACTCCTACCTTTCGGGCTAAGAGTGTAGGTCGAACACGGGTTTTCAGCAGCCCGGCCGGTTTAGACAAGTATGGCGGAAACCGACCACCAGCAAGTGCAAGTGCAAGTGCAAGTGCAAGGCCTTTTGTTCGGAAGCCCTCTGTTGCAGCCACCCCTGTTGGATCCAGCAATCTGTTTGCTTCTCTGCAAGCAAGCTGGTCATTTTGCTCGTGCTGTCCGAAGCGGCACGCCCAAACAGCCTTTGCCATGGTAAAGAGTGCTCCTGCTCCTCCCTCTGGTAGAGTTTTCAGTATTTCCGATCTTGAGCGGGATCCAAGCCATGATGTGATTACGGGTACATTGTTAGTCGCTTCTATTTCGCATTTGTCTTATTTGATACGGGTGCATCTCATTCGTTCATGTCATCTGCATTCATCAAGAAGACTAACCTAATCCCCGAGAAGTTGTCTAGTTGTTTATTGATTAGTACACCTACTGGTCTGTTGTGAAACTAGATAAGGGGTTATCTAAATGTCCTGTGTTGATTGGTGAGAAGAACTTGGAAGCCAATTTTGTGATTCTTGACATGAAGGACTTCGATGTTATTTTGGGAATCGATTGGTTGACGGCCCACAAAGCTGTGTTCCTTTGTTCCTCAAAGAAGATTCGGTTCCATATTTGTGGAAGTCCGGTCTTAGAATTTCGGGGTGAAAAGAGAAGGGTTTGTAAGAAGGTGCTGTATCTGCACCGATGCAAGTCTATGCCCTAGTGGATGATGCTTCATCCGAAGGCAAGGGTATAGTGGAGAAAAGAGTCGACGAAGTCGAGTTGTCTGCGACTTTGTTGATGTCTTCCCGATGATCTATCGGAGTGCCTCCGGACGAGAGATGTCGAATTCTCTATTGATCTCGTCCCCGGTGCTGCACCGGTATCTAAAGCTCCGTATAGGATGGCTCCTACCGAGTTAAAAGAGTTGCAAAATCAGTTGAATGAGCTCATTGATAGAGGTTTCGTGCAGCCTAGTGTGTCACCTTGGGGAGCTCCGGTCTTGTTCGTCAAGAAGAAAGACGGTAGTATGCGCTTGTGCATCGACTACCGTGAGTTGAATAAGTTGACTATCAAGAATAGATATCCGCTGCCCAGAATCGATGATCTCTTCGATCAGTTGAAGGGTGCGATTGTGTTCTCAAAGATTGACTTAAGGTCCGGATATCACCAATTGAAAGTGAAGTCTAGTGATATCTTCAAGACAGCTTTCCGAACGCGGTATGGTCACTACGAGTTTAGAGTCATGCCCTTCGGATTGACCAATGCTCTGCCGGTGTTCATGGACCTCATGAACCGAGTATTTCATGATGTGCTTGATAAGTTTGTGATTGTTTTCATTGATGACATCTTGATCTATTCGAAGAGCGAAGAAGAGCATGCGAGTCATCTAAGTTTCACCTTGCAATGGTTGCGGGAAAAGAAGTTGTTCGCTAAGTTTAGCAAGTGTGATTTCTGGCTTAAGAGAGTGGTATTCCTTGGTCATGTAGTTTCAGCCGAAGGTATTCGTGTCAATCTGAAAAAGTCCAAGCTTTGTGGCTGATTGGGAGAGACCGAAGTCGATAACGGAAATAAGAAGTTTTCTTGGATTGGCGGGTTACTACCGAAGGTTTATTGAGAACTTTTCTCGGTTGGCTGCTCCTATGACTAAGTTGACCAGGAAAGAAGAGAAGTTTGTTTGGTCGACGCCTTTGTGAGAAGAATTTCCAAGAGTTGAAAGATAGATTGACAAGTGCCCCGGTTTTGACTATACCCGATAGTTCCGGTGGTATGACGATTTATACCGATGCGTCAAAGATTGGTTTGGGTTGTGTACTGATGCAACATGGCAAGGTCGTAGCCTATGCTTCTCGGCAATTGAAGGATTATGAGTGGAATTACCCCACTCACGATCTAGAACTTGCCGCCGTTGTCTTTGCTTTGAAGATTTGGAGACATTATCTTTACGGTGAGAAGATTGCCATTTTCACGGATCATAAGAGTTTGAAATACTTCTTTACCCAAAAGGAGATGAACATGAGACAAAGGAGATGGTTGGAACTAGTCTCCGATTATGATTGTGATATTCAATATCATCCTGGGAAAGCAAATGTTGTTGCTGATGCTCTTAGTAGGAAGAACCAGAAGAAGACTTTGGATTTGAATGCTTTGAGTTTACCATTGTGGTCTTCTATTGTGAGTTTTGATTTGGAAATCGTCCCTGAGAATTCTGATTTTATTCTTTCTGCCATGACGGCAAGATTTGGTCTTAGAGATAAGATTGTTGCTCTGCAGAGTTCTGATCAAGAGTTTTTGATCAAAGTTGAGAAGATTTCTTCGAATCCTGAGTCGGACCCCGACTTTGGTATATCCATGGATGGTGCGTTGTTGTTTAGAGGAAGGCTGTGTGTGCACATAAAACGATGAAGTTAAGAAAGAAATATTGAAGGAAGCACACAGTCGGTCTTTCTTTACACACCCGGAAGCACCAAGATGTACAAGGACTTGAAGGAACATTTTTGGTGGATTGGTCTAAAGGCGGATGTTGATGATTTTGTTGCCAAGTGTGAGACTTGCCAGCGTGTGAAAGTCGTTCGACAACCTCCATCTGGATTACTTCAACCCCTTCCTATTCCTAGTTGGAAGTGGGAAGATATCTCCATGGACTTTGTGACTAGCTTGCCTCGGACAAGTAAAGGCAATGACACTTTGTGTGGGTGATTGTTGATAGGTTGACCAAATCAGCCCATTTCATTCCTATGAAGATCACTCATACTCTGGATAAGCTAGCAAGGCTTTATGTGGATAATGTGGTTAGATGCATGGTGTGCCATTAAGTATTGTCTGTGGTGGCACCGGGGCCCCCCACAAGGTTTTTATTTTTAAATTTGGGGGGAAGTTTTTTAGACGCCCCCCAAACAAAGGGTGGGTTGGGTTTCATTTTTAAGGGAGAGCTTAGCGGGCCCCCCGGGGGGGGCTGGGGCGCCTCGTTACATTGGACCTTTCGAGATTTTGGAAAAGGTTGGACCTGTTGCGTATCGATTAGCATTACCTCCGCCTCTTGCTGGTGTGCACAATGTGTTTCATATTTCGATGCTCCGAAAATACATAGAGAATCCGGAACACATTTTGCAGCAAGCACTGAAGGACTTAGTGCTGATTTGACCTATGATGAAGAACCGGCCGAAATCCTGGATAGGAAGGACAAGCAGCTGCGGAATCGCGCCATTCCTTTGGTGAAGATTCGGTGGAAGAACCATACCCCTGAAGAAGCTTCTTGGGAGAAGGAAGAAGATATGAAGGAGAAGTTTCCTTACCTCTTTGGAAGCACAGTGCGCTTTCAATTTCGGGGACGAAATTTCTTTAAGGGGGGAGAATGTAAAACCCAGCCCTAACCTTGACCCGGAAACCTTGTTATTTGTAGGTCCGATGACCCGAAGTAAAGTAAGAAGTCAGCTTTGGGCCATCCCGATGAGGACTTGGTGTCGGCTTTGAATCCATGAAAGTTGATGGTGAGGTTCTATTTATGGAAACCGAATCTCGATGAAGATCTAATTAGTTGATGGACTTGGAGTGCTCTCTATCTTGGTTTGAAGGCATTTCTACCTATTAGGTAAGTCACTTGACTTGTGTGCAAAACCCCTTTAGGTTTGGATTTGATCTGGACCTTCAATTCCCTGTTTTGGCCTTCTTTGTCGGCATTGGTCGGCTGA
>NC_142606.1:57517920-57522920 GCF_041222555.1 Hakea prostrata
AAAGATGGAGGAGAAGAAAAGAGAGTAGACATACCTTTTGATGCAAAAAGAAGAGTTTCGACGAAGATCCGTCAAGAAAACACCAAGGATGCAAGGGAGATGACTTGCAGAGGTCTTTGGTTCGTTCCAGAGAGTTTGGAGGCAGCAAATACGAAGTGGACTCGAGATTGGACTTAAATAGAGCAAGAACAACCTAATTGCCAAAGACAGCACTCATTGGTCGAGTGGATTGGTCGACTGGTCCAGTCGACCAATCAGTCGACCAATGCAGACAGCAAGTCTAAAACAGGGAATTGAAGGCCCAGATCAAATCCAATCCTAAAGGAGTTTTGCACACAAGTCAAGTGACTTACCTAATAGGTAGAAATGCCTTCAAACCAAGATAGAGAGCACTCCAAGTCCATCAACTAATCAGATCTTCATCAGGATTCAGTTTCCATAAATAGAACTTCATCATCAACTTTCATGGATTCAAAGCCAGACACCAAGTCCTCCACTGGGATGGCCCAAAGCTGACTTCTTACTTTACTCCGGGTCATCGGACCTACAAATAACAAGGTTTCCGGGTCAAGGTTAGGGCTGAGTTTTACAATTCAGGTCCGAGGACCCGAAGCGGTGGAAGAAGAGATCTATGGACCATCCTGATTGATGATCATGATTCGGAGACCGAGCCCATGGACATTGACAATGATACCCCTTGCTTAAATGCATTGTCAGTGTTTAAGGAAAGTCTGCGCATTGGAGAAGATTAATATGGTTGATGTACCAAATGACCTCCTGTACACAATCCGAAGGTATTCCCCGAAACTAGACTTCTTGATTGAATTGTGGAAGAAAACCTCACTCAATTTGACCTTGTATAGCCTTTCAAATCCCTACTTGAAGTTGCTGTTCTAAACCTGAGTTTTCTGCTGAAATCATCTTGGTCGATCATTTTGGTCGATACCATCGACCAAAAGGATCGACCAAAATGTCCCAGTCTGCCAAGTTAATGATTCCATGGAATATTCCTTTTCTATTTAATATGACCTCGAGCCTTGAGCCTTTTGCAATTATTTTTCTCACCTGGGAACGTGAGGAGAGCTTCCCAAAGCAGCTCCTTGGTTAGTGTGAAGGGTATCTCATCAAAGACACTTAGTTTATCATTGATTCTTGCATTCATCTTCTACACTAAGGTAAGACTCTTCATTCCACTCTCTACCCTACCATTTTCTACTCCTTTCTATTGTCATCTTGCTGATGGGACATTTGGAATGGTGCTGCAACCTTGCAACCACCACTCCAAGTGCCTACTCATGCTCAATCCATGATTCCCTTAGCCATCCATTGATGCTAATGCTTATATCTCATGCCTAGCATATGTATTCCATGCTTTACCTATTAACATCATACCATTTGATATCAAACTGAGCTATAAAGTGTGTTATGTTCATGCTTAACATTGCCATATGATTCCAATCGAATTTCTATTAGTTCCTCTAGCTATTGCATGCTATTCCTCATCAATGCAATCAATTCCAACTCATGCCATGATGTTTATCACTTGAACTTGATAGCTCAAATTGGGGCTTTTTAATTAGACCATTGGATTGGGTTAATTCCTTGATTTATAGTGTCCTACTACTGTTGTTAAGTATGCCTCCAAAATCCAGATTGATCCGAACACCGGAAGACTCATTTCGGACCAAAATCCCCAAAATCCACTATTCTGCCCGAGGACTATTTTGGTCGATCATTTTGGTCGATACCATCGACCAAAACCATCGACCAAAGTTGTTGTCTTGACAACAACCTTGGTCGGTTTTGACTCGAATGACATCCGATCTTCCCGACTTCTTTTCTAACTTATTATTGATGTTTGTTTAGGGCCTTAACACTTCTATTGGACTATTATTGGTATTCTCAATTCATCATCAACTCATCCAAGGTAAGGATGGTTATATCCATAAACATATAATTCATCAAATATTGAACTATGCTTTATTCAAGAATGAAGTCCCTAAATTTCTTTCAATCATTATGATACTGATACACATGTGTTGGAACAGTAATATTTAAATCTTTATACAATTGTTGTGTTACTCTATCATTTTGATTTACTTATGTTTATAATGATTCGTTTCAATATCATGATTTGAGTACTATTATGAATATGCATTGGATGCATGAGAAATGATGAGATCTGATGTGTGATTGCTTACGTATGACTTGGGATTGGAGGGTGTCCCTACCGACACTTCGTCCTTGGGCATCGGAGGGAATAGTATGGGATATTCTCCGATGGTGCCTATCGACACTCTCCTGAGTTATTGGATGACATACATAGGAGTGTCTAGTTGTGTGGCTAGGTTCATCCTTGTCGTGTCAAACCCGAATCGGAAGGGCATTGAGACCGAACAACCCGTGGTAGTGTATGGTTGGATGGGCGTTGTAGGCCGGTAGCCAATCCGGTAGGGGACATAAACCATGCTACGGATACCTGAAAGGGGCCATTTATTGGTAGAGTTGCATATGGATAGACTTGGGCTCACGGGCGCTCAAGACCGGTAACCAATCCGTGAGAGGACGTGAGAGCTTCCCGTTTACTATATGTGGATGACCAATAGGGTTGATGAGTCCGAAATCCGGGATTTCGCTGACACTAGTGTGAAGGATACCGGAAAGGATCGCCGGGGCGAGGAATGGACGTATCTGAATCGACTTGACCGACTAAGTAGATGACTTGCATTGGGCTAGGCTTTCTTGTGACATGCGCCGATACTTGACCAAATGGTGATGTGAGAGAGCGGTAACCGATTCCCCTTACCATGGTTTTGATGACTTTACCGATCTTCCCCGGGCATTCCCAAGATATGGAAATGGGAGAGTGACTGACGACCCAGAGAAGTACGGTGCTATGACTTAAAGCATGTCTACCTTAGAGACCAGCATTCATAGAGTTAGGCTCATATCTGCATCATATGTTCCATATCACATTGCATTATTATATGTTCTGAATGTGTATGATTTCTAATTATGGAATAACTTCCTTGCTGAGTTCTTCGAACTCATTCCTTTTGTGCAAATGTTTTAGATTACATTCCAGGTACCGAAGATTACGATGGCACCTCCTATGAGGCGGACTATGATTCCACATACTACCCTCCGGGTAGTGGCGTCGGTGAGGATTCGTATATTGGAGCCGAGGAGGATTATTATTCGCACCAGGGTTAGCCCCCACGGTTGTGCGGGAGCGGCAGCGCTGGGTTTACTTCATCCGTACTGTTGAGGAGACTACTATTAGTATAGAAGAAACCCTAGCATAGTGCCCCATTCCCCTGGTGTATTTGTGGAACCATTGGTCTTGTAACTAACTTATCTTTGAGTTTATCTTTTGACACTTAGACATGTATTTGACGTTATCACACTTCTTTTCCACTGTTCTGAGAGAGTGGTTATCATACCTTCTCTCACCCTTATGATTATGCTTTAATGTTATTGCCTTCCGCACTCTGATTTATTTAGTCTTATCTTATTCATGATATTTAGTATTAACTGTTTTTACCATTGATTATTACTGTTCATGATTGTGTTACCGTGTATGTGGGAGGCATGGACCTCAGATCATTGATTCTTGGACTGTGGATCACATCCCGGGTATTCCAAATGGGATACCGGCTGGGTGGATGTGACACCGCACGTCGCGTGGTGTCCGGTGCGCCCCCGACGGCCCTTGAAAATCCGGAGGACCGAGTGCCGACCACGCCCGTTCGTACTCATAACCGCATCAGGTCTCCAAGGTGAACAGCCTCTAGTTGATGGAACAATGGCGGGGAAGCCGCCAATGGCCGTAACCCGGGAAAAGGATTGGCTCTGAGGGCTGGGCACGGGGGTCCCAGTCTCGAACCCGTCGGCTGTCGGCGGACTGCTCGAGCTGCCTCCGCGGCGAGAGCGGGTCGCCGCGTGCCGGCTGGGGACGGATTGGGAATGGCCCCTCCGGGGGCCTTCCCTGGGCGTCGAACAGTCGACTCAGAACTGGTATGGACAAGGGGAATCCGACTGTTTAATTAAAACAAAGCATTGCGATGGTGTCACATCCTCCCAGCCGGTACCCTATCTGGCATACTCGAGAGTGTGATCCACAGCCCGAAGATCAGGTATCGAGTAATCAACCTCCCACATAAACAATAACATAATCATGAACAATAATAATAAAAGTGCGGAAGATAAACCATAGATCCAAATAAGGAAAGAATGAATCATATATATAAATCAGAGTACTAGATATAGTCGAGTGTCTAAACACGATAAGTAAAGTGAGGCAAAATCCCACTCTACAACCAGCGGAAAAGTAGTTCTAAAAGAGAATAAGCAAGACAGAATCTAATCCCAGTAGCAGGTACAATGGGTAACTAAATTGTTCTCAACTTTATAGACAACATCCCTATAAGTATAAATCTCATAAAAGGCACAAGGGCGCTTCCACTCAATGGTCGGACTAAGCATCGTACGGAGCATAACCACTCGCGGGATCTTCAGTGTAATTGTTGTAACCGCAATCACCTTCCTGGAGATATGCCTCTTCTCCTTGCGCTTCTTCATAGGGGCCGTCATAATATTCGATGACTGTAGAATAGTCTAACAAACATTGTACAATAAAGGAATGAGTTTCAAAGAAACTCGGTAAGGCGATTAAATCCATAATAACATAAATGGCGGGATTTCGTAACAAACATAAATGCAATATGGTATGAGACAAACAATGAATGAATGAATCTAACTCTACATATGCTTGGTCTCTATTGGCGGACATGCTTTAAGTCATAGCACCGTACTTCTTTAGGAAGGTCTCAATCACTCATCATCAGTTGGTAATGGGTCCGGCATCCCTCGGGACATTCCATGGCTGGGGGTATAGGTCACCACTCTCTCACATCACCATTGGTCTAAGTACCGGCGCATGTCAGGGTAAAGCCTAGCCAAATGGAAGTCTTCTACTTAGTTACATCAAGTCAGATCCA